>NC_136595.1:28757806-28855306 GCF_910589615.1 Taurulus bubalis | reverse complement strand
ACCTCACTATAGAGGTGATGATCTACTGCATTACTTTACCTCACTATAGAGGTGATGATCTACTGCATTACTTTACCTCACTATAGAGGTGATGATCTACTGCATTACTTTACCTCACTATAGAGGTGATGATCTACTGCATTACTTTACCTCACTATAGAGGTGATGATCTACTGCATTACTTTACCTCACTATAGAGGTGATGATCTACTGTATTACTTTACCTCACTATAGAGGTGATGATCTACTGTATCCTCACTATAGAGGTGATGATCTACTGTATTACTTTACCTCACTATAGAGGTTATGATCTACTGTATTACTTTACCTCACTATAGAGGTTATGATCTACTGTATTACTTTACCTCACTATAGAGGTGATGATCTACTGTATTACTTTACCTCACTATAGAGGTTATGATCTACTGTATTACTTTACCTCACTATAGAGGTGATGATCTACTGTATTACTTTACCTCACTATAGAGGTGATGATCTACTGTATTACTTTACCTCACTATAGAGGTTATGATCTACTGTATTACTTTACCTCACTATAGAGGTGATGATCTACTGTATTACTTTACCTCACTATAGAGGTTATGATCTACTGTATCCTCACTATAGAGGTGATGATCTACTGTATCCTCACTATAGAGGTTATGATCTACTGTATTACTTTACCTCACTATAGAGGTGATGATCTACTGTATTACTTTACCTCACTATAGAGGTGATGATCTACTGCATTACTTTACCTCACTATAGAGGTTATGATCTACTGTATCCTCACTATAGAGGTGATGATCTACTGTATTACTTTACCTCACTATAGAGGTGATGATCTACTGTATCCTCACTATAGAGGTGATGATCTACTGCATTACTTTACCTCACTATAGAGGTTATGATCTACTGTATCCTCACTATAGAGGTGATGATCTACTGTATTACTTTACCTCACTATAGAGGTGATGATCTACTGTATCCTCACTATAGAGGTGATGATCTACTGTATTACTTTACCTCACTATAGAGGTGATGATCTACTGTATCCTCACTATAGAGGTGATGATCTACTGTATTACTTTACCTCACTATAGAGGTGATGATCTACTGTATTACTTTACCTCACTATAGAGGTTATGATCTACTTTATCCTCACTATAGAGGTGATGATCTACTGTATCCTCACTATAGAGGTGATGATCTACTGTATTTCTTTACCTCACTATAGAGGTGATGATCTACTGTATTACTTTACCTCACTATAGAGGTGATGATCTACTGTATCCTCACTATAGAGGTGATGATCTACTGTATTACTTTACCTCACTATAGAGGTGATGATCTACTGTATTTCTTTACCTCACTATAGAGGTGATGATCTACTGTATTACTTTACCTCACTATAGAGGTGATGATCTACTGTATTACTTTACCTCACTATAGAGGTTATGATCTACTGTATCCTCACTATAGAGGTGATGATCTACTGTATTACTTTACCTCACTATAGAGGTTATGATCTACTGTATTACTTTACCTCACTATAGAGGTTATGATCTACTGTATTACTTTACCTCACTATAGAGGTTATGATCTACTGTATTACTTTACCTCACTATAGAGGTTATGATCTACTGTATCCTCACTATAGAGGTTATGATCTACTGTATCCTCACTATAGAGGTTATGATCTACTGTATTACTTTATCCTACTTTTAACTAATCCTGTAGAGAAACAAGTTTTAAATGTGTTATAAATAAACAAATGTTGAATATAAAATATTAGATTTAGCTGATAAATATTTACTCACCTGGAGATTGTTAACACTTCCTGTTTCTAAAGTTGTAACTTTATTAACTTCATTACGTTGTCTGCACGGTCATCATTTAAAGAAGCTTATGTTATTTATGGGATGCTGATCAATATTTCTGTTCATCAGATTCTTGAAGCTAAATGACTTTGATCTGAATAAATGGAACCAAAACAATACGCATACAAAATAATAATATTTTTCTTATGTAACGAAACATTTCAGTTTCATCTCAAACTGAAGATTAATAAGCAAAGCAGTTCTGGTTCTGTTCTGGTTCTGGTTCTGGTTCTGTCCTGTGGTTGACCTGTCTCTCCTCGTCTCATGTGACCCACAGAACTCTGGCTCTGATCAAACCCGACGTGGTGACCCAGGTGGGCGACGTGTTGGAGCGGATCTCCTCGTCCAACCTGCTGGTGACCAAAGCCAAGATGACCACGCTGTCCTGGTGAGACGGAGGAGCGACCTTGAAGGGCGTGCCTCCTTCAAGGGCCCGCCTCCTTCAAGGTCCCGCCTCCTTCAAGGGCGCGCCTCCTTTAAGGGCGCGCCTCCTTCAAGGTCCCGCCTCCTTCAAGGGCCCGCCTCCTTCAAGGTCCCGCCTCCTTCAAGGGCGCGCCTCCTTCAAGGGCCCGCCTCCTTCAAGGTCCCGCCTCCTTCAAGGGCGCGCCTCCTTCAAGGGCGCGCCTCCTTCAAGGGCGCACCTCCTTCAAGGTCCCGCCTTCTTCAAGGGCGCGCCTCCTTCAAGGGCGCGCCTCCTTCAAGGGCGTGCCTCCTTCAAGGGCGCGCCTCCTTCAAGGTCCCGCCTCCTTCAAGGGCGCGCCTCCTTCAAGGGCGTGCCTCCTTCAAGGGCCCGCCTCCTTCAAGGTCCCGCCTCCTTCAAGGGCGCGCCTCCTTCAAGGTCCCGCCTTCTTCAAGGGCCCGCCTCCTTCAAGGGCCCGCCTCCTTCAAGGTCCCGCCTCCTTCAAGGGCGCACCTCCTTCAAGGGCGTGCCTCCTTCAAGGTCCCGCCTCCTTTTAGGGCGCGCCTCTTTCAAGGGCGCGCCTCCTTCAAGGGCGCACCTCCTTCAAGGGCGCGCCTCCTTCAAGGGCCCGCCTCCTTCAAGGTCCCGCCTCCTTCAAGGGCGCGCCTCCTTCAAGGGCGCGCCTCCTTCAAGGTCCCGCCTTCTTCAAGGGCGCGCCTCCTTCAAGGGCGCGCCTCCTTCAAGGGCGTGCCTCCTTCAAGGGCGCGCCTCCTTCAAGGTCCCGCCTCCTTCAAGGGCGCGCCTCCTTCAAGGGCGTGCCTCCTTCAAGGGCCCGCCTCCTTCAAGGTCCCGCCTCCTTCAAGGGCGCGCCTCCTTCAAGGTCCCGCCTTCTTCAAGGGCCCGCCTCCTTCAAGGGCCCGCCTCCTTCAAGGTCCCGCCTCCTTCAAGGGCGCACCTCCTTCAAGGGCGCGCCTCCTTCAAGGTCCCGCCTCCTTTTAGGGCGCGCCTCTTTCAAGGGCGCGCCTCCTTCAAGGGCGCACCTCCTTCAAGGGCGCGCCTCCTTCAAGGTCCCGCCTCCTTCAAGGTCCCGCCTCCTTCAAGGGCGCGCCTCCTTCAAGCCCTTGTATGGATCATTGTCTCCTGGTGATATAGTTATGTTACCAGCCCTTGTATGGATCATTGTCTCCTGGTGACATAGTGATGTAGATTTGTGTGTCGTCTGCATAATGATATCACGTTGTTGTTGTTGTTGTTGTTGTTGTTGTTGTTGTTGTTCATAGTGTGAGTCAGTGGCAGCATGTAGACGTGGACAGAAGAGGCCCCAGTATTGAGCCTTGAGGAACTCCACATGTCCTCCTAGTAATTTTAAAGCTAGACTAAACCTGGATTAGCGGTTATATTTAAACCAGGATGAGGTTCATCTCTGTGTTATTGACAACATGGCTGCATATCTTCACTGGATGGGGTTAGAGGAAAGAGTTCCTCTCAGGAAAATTAGAGATAGGTTAAACCCGATTGAATTTTATGACAACAGTGAGTTTTCACAGCGGTGTAGTTTACAAAGGAGTGTCATATACCTCAATGGGAAGGTTGGACCAGCCATCAAGCATGGAAGTGAGAGGAATGTTGCCGTGCCACCACTTCTCCAGCTCCTAGTAGTTGCAGTTAAACTCCTCCATTAAATCAGCAACATCTTTTCAAATGTTGAAAAGTTTGACCCTCTTTGACGTGCCATGACAGCTAGCTAGTGACGGAGTTTATTAGCTATAGCCGCTGTAGTGGTAGCTATGAACATAGCTAACGGTATCAGTAACAGAATGTTTTCACGGCAACATAAACTAATCCTGTTTTAACCCTTGTTTAAACTAGTTTAACTAATCCAGGGTTAGAATTAAGATGTGCAACACTTCTCTGATTAATTATAAACCAGTTTAAACCTAGATTTACTAACCCTAGATTAACTCTAAACCAGGATTACTTTAATCCTTGCTGGTGCAACCTAGCCGCAGTGTTGTAGTATTTAACCCCCTCACCTCAGTGTTCGTGATCAACCGTTATTTTAACACTGTGTTCACCACGCTGACCTTTGACCCTGTGGAATGTGAATAAATGGGCCCGCCCCCCGTGAGACAACATGGCCGCTCAGTGACTTATTAACGCTCTGCTTCTCCCGGCAGGACGCAGGCGGCCGACTTCTACGTGGAGCATCAGTCCAAACCTTTCTTCAGGTGAGTCAATGATTCACCTGGAGGAGGAGGAGGAGGAGGAGGAGGAGGAGAGGAGAGGAGGAGGAGGAGAGGAGAGGAGGAGGAGGAGGAGGAGGAGAGAGGAGAGGAGAGGAGGAGGAGGAGAGGAGCAGGAGGAGAGGAGGAGGAGGAGGAGGAGAGGAGGAGGAGGAGGAGGAGGAGAGGAGAGGAGGAGGAGGAGAGGAGGAGGAGGAGAGGAGAAGAATGAGGAGGAGAGGAGGAGGAGGAGGAGAGAAGAATGAGGAGGAGAGGAGGAGGAGGAGGAGAGAAGAATGAGGAGGAGAGGAGGAGGAGGAGGAGGAGAGAAGAATGAGGAGGAGAGGAGGAGGAGGAGGAGAGAAGAATGAGGAGGAGAGGAGGAGGAGGAGGAGAGGATGAGGAGAGGAGGAGGAGGAGGAGAGAGGAGAGAGGAGGAGGAGAGGAGCAGGAGGAGAGGAGGAGGAGGAGAGGAGGAGGAGGAGAGGAGGAAAGGAGGAGGAGAAGAGGAGGAGGAGGAGAGGAGGAGGAGGAAGAGGAGAGGAGAGGAGAGGAGAGGAGGAGGAGGAGAGGAGAGAGGAGAGGAGAGGAGGAGGAGGAGAGGAGCAGGAGGAGAGGAGGAGGAGGAGGAGGAGGAGAGGAGGAGGAGGAGAGGAGGAGGAGGAGGAGGAGGAGAGGAGGAGGAGGAGAGGAGGAAAGGAGGAGGAGGAGAGGAGGAGGAGAGGAGGAGGAGAGGAGGAGGAGGAGAGGAGGAGGAGAGGAGTAGTAGTAGTTCTCTCTAACACCAGCGGTTCTCCCCTGCAGTAACCTGGTGCAGTTCTTGTCCTCGGGCCCCGTGGTGGCCCTGGAGCTGATGGGGGACGAGGCCGTGTCCACCTGGAGGAGGCTCCTGGGCCCGACGGACTCCTCGGCGGCGAGGAAGGAGGCGCCGCAGAGCGTCCGCGGCCAGCTGGGAACCGACGGCGTCAAGAACGTCGGCCACGGCTCCGACTCGCTCGCCGCCGCCGCCCGAGTAAGAAGCGAGGCGCCCTCTGTTCCCCTCCGGTTCACGAAGGACTCGCGAGGACTGACACCGGTGCTGGTTCTGTTTGTTCCCTCAGGAGCTGGAGTTCTTCTTCCCGTCCGCCGGCGGCCACGGCCCGTCCAACACGGCCGTGTTCTCCGACTGCACGTGCTGCATCATCAAGCCGCACGCCGTGTCCGAAGGTAGGAGCGCCGACCTGCCGGCTTCTGCAGGAGCCCCGCTGAGCCACGTTGAGCTTGATCATCCTCATGTGATTCTGAAAAGCTGTCACAACCACGTAGCACAACCACGTAGCGCAACCACGTAGCGCAACAAATAACAAATGTGCTCGGCCCTCTGAGAGCACATTTCTCAGAGCGAGTCCAGGTCCTCTACCTCATCTGGACCTGCTTTCTTTCCACCGAGTCTCTGAGCTCTCTGCAGCCTGTGTTCCTCCTGTGGCGCCCCCGCCTGGTCAAGCTGTGCAGGAGTCCTGTTCCTTTGGCCTCAGGGCTGTTTACCATAGCTACAGTCCTTTCTCACGGCAGGACCAGAGTCCTTTATGTTGCTGCAGGTGCGGCGGCACCGACACCCTGAAGGAGCCCCGCCCACGTCCTGCTGCTCCTGCTGGGACACGCTGAGCCTCCGTGAGAGCTGAGGGCTGCTCGCCGCGCTGCAGGCTCCACGAGAACCTTCATGTTTTAATAAGCACCGATTAGTAACGCTGACATGGGAGCAGTCCTTGTTTCAACTGCTGGTTATGACGCCTCGCCCCAGCTAACGGTGCTAACGGTGCTAACGGTGCTAACGGTTCTAACGGTGCTAACGGTCCTATTGGCCCTCTGATGATATTAGTGAGGTCATAATGGAGGCGGAGTTAAAAAAATGGATGAGGTCACTGGAAGCAGAGGAGGAGCTCTTCACGCTTTATAGTTCACGTTCGTGTGTGTGTGTGTGTGTGTGTGTGTGTGTGTGTGTGTCTGCAGCAGCCAATCACAGCGCTGATGATGAGTCGTGTCTGATAACACGTCTGGAACAGAGGAGCTTCTGTTGCCAGGCACCCGGAACAGGGTCTCCTAGCAACAGCAGCAGCTTTTGGGAGCACACACACACACACACAACACACACACACACACACACACTCTGGTGGTCTGTGACCAAACAGTCCTGCAACAAGAGAAATTGATCATAGCAGCTGATGAGAATAACAAGCTGAACTTCTTCCTCTTCCTCTTCCTCTTCCTCCTCTTCTTCCTCCTCCTCCTCCTCCTCTTCCTCCTCCTCCTCCTGTCTGTCTGCAGCCAACTGACCTTCACAGGTCGTCCGCAGCCTCTTCACAGTGAAGAGGCGCCTGAAAGACGATCCGTTGTCCAGAGGTCGTTATGTTGCAACAGCATGATGAAGATGAAGATGAAGATGATGATGATGATGATGATGATGATGATGATGATGATGATTCAGTTTATTTTGTAGAGCCCAGAATCACAGACTCCCCTCAGAGCGTTACCTCTGGAGACACGACCTCACGGGATCAGAACAACCTTCAGGAGGAGGAGGAGGGCGATGATGATGATGATGATGATGATGCTGATGATGATGAGAACAAATGAAGAAGAGTTTATTGTTTGTGTGTCACAGGTCTGACCGGGAAGATCCTGAACTCCATCTCAGCGGCCGGGTTCCAGATCTCAGCGCTCCAGATGGTAAAGCTGTGAGCCTCATGTCCCCAGTATGTCCCAGTATGCTCCCAGTGTGTCCCAGTATGTCCCAGTATGTCCCAGTATGTCCCCAGTATGTCCCAGTATGTCCCAGTATGTCCCCAGTATGTCCCAGTATGCTCCCAGTGTGTCCCAGTATGTCCCAGTATGTCCCCAGTATGTCCCCAGTATGTCCCCAGTATGCTCCCAGTGTGTCCCAGTATGTCCCAGTATGTCCCCAGTGTGTCCCAGTATGTCCCCAGTATGTCCCAGTGTGTCCCCAGTATGTCTCAGTGTGTCCCAGTGTGTCCCAGTGTGTCCCCAGTATGTCCCCAGTATGTCCCAGTATGTCCCCAGTATGTCTCAGTGTGTCCCAGTGTGTCCCCAGTATGTCCCAGTGTGTCCCCAGTATGTCCCAGTATGTCCCCAGTATGTCTCAGTGTGTCCCAGTGTGTCCCCAGTATGTCCCAGTGTGTCCCCAGTATGTCCCAGTATGTCCCCAGTATGTCTCAGTGTGTCCCAGTGTGTCCCCAGTATGTCTCAGTGTGTCCCAGTATGTCCCCAGTATGTTCCAGTATGCTCCCAGTATGTCCCCAGTATGTCCCCAGTATGTCCCAGTGTGTCCCAGTGTGTCCCCAGTATGTCCCCAGTATGTTCCAGCATGCTCCCAGTATGTCCCAGTATGCTCCCAGTATGTCCCCAGTATGTCCCCAGTATGTCCCAGTGTGTCCCAGTGTGTTCCCAGTATGTCCCCAGTATGTTCCAGTATGTCCCAGTGTGTCCCAGTATGTCCCAGTATGCTCCCAGTTTTGACTGGCTGACCTCATACTGGTCCGCTACACACTGACCTCTGTCTCTCTGCACATTGTGGGCCGCAGGGCACGAACCAATCGATCAGTGATCCATGTGAGTGATGCATCATGGGAGTAAAAGCAAAGCAGAGGAACAAGCCATGCAGAGGAGCTTTAACTGCCATAAATATTATTCACGTCATTATTGAATGTTTACGTATTATTACTTGTTTCATGAATATTGATTCTGTTTGGAGTTGCTCTTGATGGGAACTATGTTCACGTCCTGTGTTGTGCGGGGACACATTTGGTCGTGACAACCTCCTAAAGAAGTCGTCTCTGTACTTTAAAGTGACAACAAGGTGTTCTTCTGTTCCGACGCATTTATTCATCAAACTAACACTTCGGTGTCACTTTAAAGTACAGAAACGTCTTTTTTAGGTCAGCTCATCTCTTATCTCATATCTGATATGTCTTATCTCAAATCTGATATATCTTATCTCATATCTGATATCTCTTATCTCAAATCTGATATCTCTTATCTTATATCTGATATATCTTATCTCATATCTGATATCTCTTATCTTATATCTGATATATCTTATCTCATATCTGATATCTCTTATCTCATATCTGATATCTCTTATCTTATATCTGATATCTCTTATCTCATATCTGATATCTCTTATCTCATATCTGATATCTCTTATCTCAAATCTGATATCTCTTATCTTATATCTGATATATCTTATCTCATATCTGATATCTCTTATCTCATATCTGATATCTCTTATCTTATATCTGATATCTCTTATCTCATATCTGATATCTCTTATCTTATATCTCATATCTTATATCTCTTATCTCATATCTGATATCTCTTATCTCATATCTGATATCTCTTATCTCATATCTGATATCTCTTATCTTATATCTGATATATCTTATCTCATATCTGATATCTCTTATCTCATATCTGATATCTCTTATCTCATATCTGATATCTTTTATCTCATATCTGATATCTCTTATCTTATATCTGATATCTCTTATCTTATATCTCTTATCTCATATCTCTTATCTTATATCTGATATCTCTTATCTCATATCTGATATCTCTTATCTTATATCGGATATCTCTTATCTTATATCTGATATCTCTTATCTCATATCTGATATCTCATATCTGATATCTTTTATCTCATATCTCATATCTCTTGTCTTATATCTGATATCTCTTATCTCATATCTGATATCTCTTATCTTATATCTGATATCTCTTATCTTATATCTGATATCTCTTATCGTATATCTGATATCTCTTATCTCATATCTGATATCTCATATCTGATACCTCTTATCTCATATCTGATATCTCTTATCTCATATCTGATATCTTTTATCTCATATCTGATATCTCTTATCTCATATCTGATATCTCTTATCTTATATCTGATATCTCATATCTGATACCTCTTATCTTATATCTGATATCTCTTATCTCATATCTGATATCTCTTATCTCATATCTGATATCTCTTATCTCATATCTGATATCTGATATCTCTTATCTCATATCTGATACCTCATATCTGATATCTCTTATCTTATATCTGATATCTCATATCTGATATCTCTTATCTTATATCTGATATCTCTTATCTCATATCTGATATCTCTTATCTCATATCGGATATCTCTTATCTTATATCTGATATCTCTTATCTCATATCTGATATCTCTTATCTTATATCTGATATCTCTTATCTCATATCTGATTTCTCACATCTCTCCTCTCATCTCCAGTTCAGCGTGGACCGGGCCAACGCAGAGGAGTTCTACGAGGTGTACAAAGGCGTGGTCCCAGAGTACCCCGTGAGTAGGGCCGGTTCTGTTGTTCCCGGTTCTCCGTCTGGAGAAATGTTTATGTCCTTGGGTTCCTCTCCCTGCAGACCATGGTGACGGAGCTGAGCTCCGGACCCTGCATGGTCCTGGAGATCCACGGAACCGACGCCGCTCAGTCCTTCAGGGAGTTCTGTGGACCGGCCGACCCAGTGAGTCACCTTCTGGTCACCTTGTGTGTTCATGGCATACGCTCCATTTGTTCAGCACCTTTTATCAAACACAATACAAGCCCTCTGATTGGTTCAAAGTGGATCACATGAAGTGTGTGTGTCTGTGTGTGTCTGTCTGTGTGTCTGTGTGTGTCTGTCTGTGTGTCTGTCTGTCTGTGTGTCTGTGTGTGTGTCTGTGTGCGTCTGTCTGTGTGTTTGTCTGTGTGTGTGTGTGTGTGTGTGTGTCTGTGTGCATCTGTCTGTGTGTTTGTCTGTGTGTGTGTGTGTGTGTGTGTGTCTGTGTGTGTCTGTCTGTGTGTTTGTCTGTGTGTCTGTCTGTCTGTGTGTATGTCTGTCTGTGTGTGTGTCTGTGTGTGTGTGTGTGTGTGTCTGTGTGTCTGTCTGTGTGTGTGTGTGTACGTGTGTCTGTGTGTCTGTGTGTGTGTATGTGTGTCTGTGTGTGTGTGTGTGTGTGTGTGTGTCTGTCTGTGTGTCTGTCTGTGTGTCTGTCTGTCTGTGTGTCTGTGTGTGTCTGTGTGTATGTCTGTCTGTGTGTGTGTGTCTGTGTGTGTCTGTGTGTCTGTCTGTGTGTGTGTGTGTGTATGTGTGTCTGTGTGTGTGTGTGTGTGTGTGTGTCTGTGTGTGTCTGTGTGTCTGTCTGTGTGTCTGTCTGTGTGTGTGTGTGTCTGTGTGTGTGTGTTTCTGTGTCTGTCTGTGTGTGTCTATGTGTGTGTCTGTGTGTGTGGATGTGTGTGTGTGTGTGTGTGTGTGTGTGTGTGTGTGTGTGTGTGTGTGTGTGTGCTGCAGGCTGTGCTGGTGCGTGATCTGAACTCTAATGAGACTCTGAGGAATTTCACACCTTCACGGTCTCTAAAGTTCATCAATGGCTCATGACTGTTAATCAGTTTCTCCATTTATTTAGTACATGTATTTATTTATTATATTTATTTGTTTATTATATTTATTTGTGTCTGTCCTTCAGTCCTGATGTCACAGACGTTCCTCCAGAGCATGAATGTAGTGATTGGCTCATTATTTCCAGGTCACATGACATAAAGCTCATTGAAGCCCTGCAGCCTCGGCTACGTTCTGCTAACGTCGGCTACGTTCAGCTAACGTCGGCTACGTTCAGCTAACGTCGGCTACGTTCAGCTAACGCCGGCTACGTTCTGCTAACGTCGGCTACGTTCAGCTAACGCCGGCTACGTTCTGCTAATGTCGGCTACGTTCAGCTAACGCCGGCTACGTTCTGCTTACGTCGGCTACGTTCAGCTAACGCCGGCTACGTTCTGCTTACGTCGGCTACGTTCTGCTAACGTCGGCTACGTTCAGCTAACGCCGGCTACGTTCTGCTTACGTCGGCTACGTTCTGCTAACGCCGGCTACGTTCTGCTTACGTCGGCTACGTTCTGCTAACGCCGGCTACGTTCTGCTTACGTCGGCTACGTTCTGCTTACGTCGGCTACGTTCTGCTATCGCCGGCTACGTTCTGCTTACGTCGGCTACGTTCTGCTAACGCCGGCTACGTTCTGCTTACGTCGGCTACGTTCTGCTTATGTCGGCTACGTTCTGCTAACGCCGGCTACGTTCTGCTAACGTTGGCTATGTTCTGCTAACGTCGGCTACGTTCTGCTTACGTCGGCTACGTTCTGCTTACGTCGGCTACGTTCTGCTTACGTCGGCTACGATCTGCTAACGCCGGCTACATTCTGCTAACGTCGGCTACGTTCTGCTTACGTCGGCTACGTTCTGCTAACGTCGGCTACGTTCTGCTAACGTCGGCTACGTTCTCCTAACGCCGGCTACGTTCTGCTTACGTCGGCTACGTTCTGCTAACGCCGGCTACGTTCTGCTAACGTCGACTACGTTCTGCTAACGTCGGCTACGTTCTGCTAACGTCGGCTACGTTCTCCTAACGCCGGCTACGTTCTGCTTACGTCGGCTACGTTCTGCTAACGCCGGCTACGTTCTGCAGAAGTGTACATTGCTTCAGATTTCAGTGACAAACTAGTTTCACAACTCGGTGACCTCAGACTGACCTGAAGTATTTTCTGACACAACCTACAAATTCCTCCTCCTCCTTCTCTCCCTCCTCTTCCTCCTCCTCCCATGATCCTTTGCTGCTTAGCAGCCAGCTACTCCTTCCTAGTAGTAGTATTCAGTATGAGTAGTAGTATTTCGTATTGTTATAAGTATTTGGTATTAGTATTCAGTAGGAGTACTCAGTATGAGTAGTAGTATTTGGTATTGTTATAAGTATTCAGTAGTAGTATTAGTGTTTGATATTAGTCTTTGGCATTAGTATTCACTAAGAGTACTCAGTATTAGTAGTAGCATTTGTTGTACTTGTATAAACTGTTTTGGTGTGTTCACCTCTAAACACACTGACTCCTCTTCATCAACTATCGACCTGGTCATGTGACCAGCAGCTCACTCTGCCTCTCCCATTAGTGGACATCAGTCATTAGTCACATGAAGGTCACATGAAGGTCACGTGAAGGTCCTGACGCATGACTTCTGTGATCACTCGATAAAGCTCCCCGCTCCGTGTCACGCTGCTGTCTGTAGTTTGTCGACGCGCAGACAGCCGAGCGGCCATGTTTGTAGTCCTTCACTCTGACTGTTAAACAAATAAAAACGGTTCAGCCAATGAAAACTCGGTTCACGCAGAATGGAATGCGGCCACTGAAAGCACCGAGGCCCCGCCCACTCGTGATGTCAGAGCACAAGCACTGTTATTCATGTTTAGTCTAAATGCATGAGTGTTTATGTCAGTAAGGAGATCACATGACCCTCTTTGCTTCTATATGTGGTCTCTCCCCTGACGGAGGACTCTAGGGGATCAGCAGGAACCCGGTTTGACCTTGAGAGGGTCAGATACTTCAAATAAAACTACAGAGTGGTATTCATGAGCCGCGACAAGTATTTACAGGAAGCGCTCCCTGTTCAGTGAGAACCTTGTCACTTCCTGTCTGCGGGTCACATGACTGGCAGCTGAGTCAGCGCCGTCCCCGTTTCATCAGGTTCCCTTAAGTGTTCATGGAACAAGTACTCAAGGGTACTAGTACCACACTGAGAATAGAACAAGTACTCACATACGTTACTTCAGTCTGAGTATAATTGGGAAAGTGGAGATAAAGTATTTAAGTAAAAATATCCAAATGCAGAAAAGTTAAAAAAAAGAAATGAACTTCTCAAAATATTAGACTGATGGTTCAAGAGCTCGTTATGTTTTGTGCGTATAATTCTTCAAGTCAAGTAGAAGTACTCGGGTAAATGTCCAACAGGAGACAATACTGAAGTAGAAGTACTTGGTAAATGTACTTGTACTTCCTCCACCAGGAGACAGTACTGAAGTAGAAGTACTTGGTAAATGTACTTGTACTTCCTCCACCAGGAGACAGTACTGAAGTAGAAGTACTTGGTAAATGTACTTGTACTTCCTCCACCAGGAGACAGTACTGAAGTAGAAGTACTTGGTAAATGTACTTGTACTTCCTCCACCAGGAGACAGTACTGAAGTAGAAGTACTTGGTAAATGTACTTGTACTTCCTCCACCAGGAGATCTCCAGACATCTCCGGCCGACCTCTCTGCGGGCGCTGTACGGCCGAGACGCCGCGAAGAACGCCGTCCACTGCACGGACCTGCCGGAGGACGGCCTGCTGGAGGTGAGGTCACACGCAGGCCCCGCCCACTCCTGTTCTCAGAGCAGACGAGGCCCCGCCCACTCAGAGAACACGAGTGGGCGGGGCCTCATGACTCCCGTGGGCCGAGGATGACAAAAGGTTCCGAGTTAGAGGCAAAAGCTTTGTTCTGCAGGAAGGGAGGCGCTGACAACCGGCTCCTTGTTACCGGGGGGATCGCTAACAAGGTCGCTAACAAGGTCGCTAACAAGGTTTTCTGTCTCCGCAGGTTCAGTATTTCTTCAGGATTCTGGACGGATGACAAGACAGGAAGCGGCGCAGTGAGAGACGTGACAGTTAACTCATGTTTGTTTATTGTTTCAGCCTTATGCAGATTAAATAAAGTGTTTGATCTGAACATTGAACACCGACTACATGTCATTACACGGAACGGCCTGATGCCCTCGCTTGTTTTTATGTTTTTTTTTTTTTTTTTTTAGACCAGCGACTTTGGTTTTTTGATTCATACATTACACTTTGAAAAAAATGTACAACTGCATAAATATAAAATTCTTGCACCATGAACATGGTTCAACATTCAACAGTAAGTTGATTCTCCAGCAACGAACTCGTGTGTGTATGCACTACGCTACCGGGAGGAACACACGACACACAACACACACACAGACTCCTCAGAGGTCAGAGTACCATGCTAGTATTCATTAGCACATCGACACACACACACACACACCTTGGACCACGGAAGCGACAGACAGAGCACAGCAGGACACAGGCGCTACAGACATGTCAGTAGTGAGTTACAGTCAGATGATGAACACATGGCTCGAGGAATATTCTCGTGTACAGTAGAATAAATATTTGCTATTGCTACTCTTGTTTTACATCCTAACCCTGGAGACGCGCGCGCGCGCGCGCACACACACACACACACACACACACACACACACACACACACACACACACACACACACACACACACACACACGGAGAAGCTAGTGTAAAGCACACAGATTAAGTGTCGGTCCTGTATATCATGAATGTTCAAAGACTAGTGGTGTTTATCTCAACTCTTTTATTCTCTCTGCATGGTGTCGGGGTCGCAGTGAGAGGTCACGAGGTGATGGTGAACTTCACGTCGAAGCGGCCCTGGTAGCGGTCCTTCTCGCTGTAGCCGATGTTGGCGCCAAAGACTTTGCACTCGATGCGCAGCTCCTGGTCCAGGGTCAGGTTGGTGAACTGGATGGCCACGAGCGGCTGCAGGTACTGCGGGTGCAGCAGCTTGCCGTAGTACGGGTAGTACTGCAGGGGGAAGCCCTCGCCCAGCCCGTGGTAGTAGATCGGTCCGATCTTGTCCACGTCCTCGTCTCTCTGCGGGGGGGCGGGGTTAGTCACACCTCCTTTAACACTTCAAGAACACACAACGGGAGACCGGAGAGGACCTACCTTGTTCTTGCAGAAGATGGGGATCAGGTTGGGCTGAGCTCTGGACTGCAGCGCCTCAGGGAGCGTCTGGTTGTTGGTCGGAGCCTGAAACCAGAGACACGAGGGAGTCAATGTTCAGCCCCAACTAAACCGACTGAATCACCATATCTGATGCCTACGTTACCCACAATGCAGCTCAAACGACCACCAGTGTTATGCTAGCAGGAGCTAAGGTCCAGTGTTATGTGTTATGCTAGCAGGAGCTAAGGTCCAGTGTTATGTGTTATGCTAGCAGGAGCTAAGGTCCAGTGTTATGCGTTATGCTAGCAGGAGCTAAGGTCCAGTGTTATGCTAGCAGGAGCTAAGGTCCATTGTTATGCTAGCAGGAGCTAAGGTCCAGTGTTATGCGTTATCCTAGCAGGAGCTAAGGTAAAGTGTTATGCTAGCAGGAGCTAAGGTACAGTGTTATGCTAGCAGGAGCTAAGGTACAGTGTTATGCTAGCAGGAGCTAAGGTAAAGTGTTATGCTAGCAGGAGCTAAGGTACAGTGTTATGCTAGCAGGAGCTAAGGTACAGTGTTATGCTAGCAGGAGCTAAGATACAGTGTTATGCTAGCAGGAGCTAAGGTACAGTGTTATGCTAGCAGCAGTTTCAGTGATGAAGACCACGAAGGACTGAACGCATGTAAATGAGTTTCAAACGGTTCATAAAGGATCAGATGATGAAGAGTAACTTCAGCTAACAGTTATAGCCGTGTCACATGGTCTGGCACGCGTTATCTATATTTATATATTATATATAAACTTTGTTTTCATACGTGAACAGACTGAGCCTTCTTTAAAGATAAGAAGTCTCATGTTCTAAACAACTAGAGACAGAACCCATTGAAACCCGTCTGGCTCCCGTGAGGGGACAGAACCCAGACGGGTTTTGGGTCAGAACCCACTTTGGGCCTGAAGTTGACGATGCGGTTGAGCTTGACGATGATGCAGGGCTTCCCGTCCTTGAAGCCGTAGTGAGGGTCGCTCTCCCCGGAGCAGCCGGCCAGCAGCGTGCGGCGGAAGCGGCACGCTTTCCTCTGGCCGTAGTCGTTGTCCAGGCTGCCGCGCTCCGTGTAGGACGTCGGGGTTTCTGCAGGAGAGAGGACCGTCAGTACGGGCTCATGGACCTTCTGGTCTGGGTCTCTACGGGCTCATACCTCCACAGTCCTCAAACTTGAGCTGGTCCACCTGCCGGGCATCGTCGTACTGCTTCAGGAACGTCTCCACAGCCTGTGTGTACTTTGTGTAGGACAACTCATCAGAGAGGCTGAAGGAGATCTCTGACTTCAGAGAGCGAGGCGTGTGGGACAGGCCTGCACACAAGGGGTTAATGGATATATATAACATGGTTATAACCATAAACAAGGTTAATTAATATATATATATATATATATAGTGTTTTAATAACCATAAAGAACAGGGACTATGTACACACACACATATATATATATATATATATATATATAAATAAATAATGTGGTTAAAACCATAAAGAACAGGGCTAATAGTAAACTATTGATTCTCAGAGTTCACTTTGTTTTTTATAATAAACTAAATATAAAGTAAACTCTCTCTCTCTCTCACACACACACACACACACACACACACACACACACACACACACACACACACAGTAGTTTTCCACAGCGTGGGCCTCATTGAGGCGTGGTGTGAAGAAAGAGGGTGAGAGCAAACCCTTTTTTCCCAGCAGCCTCTCTGTTTGTTACTGTAGTTGTGAGCAGCAGACAGCGAGGCCTGTGAGGCTCCTCCCCCTCCTGTGAGGCTCCTCCCCCCCTCTCCTCTCACAATGGAAACTTTTATCCTCAGCATGAGCACTGCTGAGCAGCTACTCCCTACTTCCTTTATCAGCTGCTGCTGCACCGTCTCTACTCTACCGTCTCTACTCTACTGTCTCTACTCTACCGTCTCTACTCTACCGTCTCTACTCTACTGTCTCTACTCTACCGTCTCTACTGTCTCTACCGTCTCTACTCTACCGTCTCTACTGTCTCTACCGTCTCTACTGTCTCTACCGTCTCTACTGTCTCTACCGTCTCTACTCTACCGTCTCTACCGTCTCTACCGTCTCTACTCTACTGTCTCTACTCTACTGTCTCTACCGTCTCTACTCTACCGTCTCTACTGTCTCTACCGTCTCTACTCTACCGTCTCTACTCTACCGTCTCTACTCTACTGTCTCTACTCTACTGTCTCTACCGTCTCTTCTGTCTCTACCGTCTCTACTCTACTGTCTCTACTGTCCCTACTCTACCGTCCCTACTCTAACGTCTCTACTCTAACGTCTCTACTCTAACGTCTCTACCGTCTCTACTCTACTGTAGACAGAAGACAGTAGAGTAGACTGTACTGTCCTCTATTATACAGTGGCCTCTATTCTACTGTCCTATACTACTGTTTTCTATTTTCCTCTATTCTACTGTCCTCTATTCTATTTCCTCTCTCAATGTCTTCTCCTGTCTCCTGTCTCCTCTCTCCTATGTCCTCTGCTGTCTCCTCTGTCTGTCCAAACCTCTGAGTCCCTGAACAGAGCCAGTACTCAACATGAAACCAGAGGCGAGCTCCTAGTGAGACCTTCTTTACAGATTAGGATTGTCCTGAGAAAAACAAGCTTATGAGACCGGGTCCCGCTAGAGACCAGCACAGGTCTTACCTGGGGGGGCGACCCGGTCCTGGTAGGTGGGCTTGTAGTTGCTGAGCGTGAGCAGCAGTGCCTGGATTGTCCCGATGAAGATCCCCGCCAGGCAGCCGTAGAAGATCACGTAGAACGCGAAGATCTTCACTGTGGAGACACGGGGTTAACGTCACGGTGAACTGCACTCTGGGAAATCACGACGCGGTGAACTGCACTCTGGGAAATCACGATGCCCTTTCCTGTTCCTAACACTTTCTATGAATGAACGTTCACTAAAGGGTTAAACATGAGAACCTGCAGGAGCCATTTTACATCAACATGGAGGGTTAGACCTCATTTTAAATCCCCCTAACAACAGGCTGGGCAGGAACAGGTCCTGGTCTCTTGCTGGTCTGCGGGCAGCACTGTGAAGAGGTTCTGATAGAAGGTTATTTTTTGGGGTGGGGGTCCTAAACCCTTCTCGTTCCCTTGTGCGTTAGCTGCTGTTGTTGTTGTTGTGGCAACATCCCAAAAACGGTTTCAAGTGCAAAGGCGCCCGTGTGAAACCAGTTTGGTGGGTCCAGAACCGGTTGGGCTGCATGAAGCACAGGTAGACTCTGCCCCCGTCACCCTGGAGAGGCAGGGTTTGCTCAGGAAACCCCGTTTTGTTTGTGGTGCAAGTGAGACATGGAGCTACAAGCTGGAGATGAACACCCAGCAGACTGCAGCATCAAGTGGTGAGGACAGACACCCGCCTGTCTGTCTGTCTCTTTCTCTTTTAAAAACAGAACCCTCTTGTTGCAGCAACTCAAGCACAGCAACCTGTTGCTTCTTCAGAGCAACATGGTCGCTCTCTTTTAGTTGGTGCGACACATCCCCCCCCTCATAGTAGGTGCAGTAGGTACACTAGTACTACTAGTACACGAGGGGTATGACTACACTAATCACAAAATGTTTTTTTCAGCTCCTGTAAGTTCGCCACGAAACAGTGTTGCCATGGCGACACGTGAGCCACCGAGATTTCTTCTTCTTATGTCGGTCAGATAACGGGAACCCGTTCATTTGTTGAACATATTGATGAGTAATAACAACAATAACACACATTAATGCATCACCACCAGCACGGGGACGGACACACAGCAGCCGGACGTCGTGCCGTGTCTTTGGGGGAGGGGCGGGGCTCTGGGTCGTGATCACCGGGCTCGTTAGCGGGGACCGGGCGCCGGGGACCGGGAGGGTTTAATCCCAGACGGGTTACACGGATTACAGCGGGGCTGTTTAACAGGATGAGCGCGTGATCCCGTTAACACATTAACATTAAGTACCCGGACCCGGGTTTTAGGATCCGGGGTCCGGTAATCCGGGCTTGGAGAGGAGGAGCTCAGCCCGGGAAAGTTGTGTCTCTCGCAGGGTCCGTGTCTCCGGGAAGCTGGTCTACGAGGCAGCCGCCCGGAGAAACGGACCCCGCGAGAGACACAACTTTCCTGGGGCGGCCCGGTGCTCCGGCCCGGCCCTCACCGGTCCGTCCTTCAGCGTGACCTTTTCATAAAGGCCGTGTTTGAACGCCTCCGAGCCGGGCGACGCCTTTCGGGAACCACTTCCTCTAACTGAGAGCGAACCAGTGAACACATTAAAACGCAGTTTGACTCCAGCTAAAAAAAAACACTCAAAGTGTGTTTAAACACGTGACTCCAAAACGAGGAATAAAAAGACGAGACCAAAGAGCACGTCGTGTCTGCGGAGGGCCACGTGGTTTAACGGTTTAACGGGTTTTCGCGTCGGTGAGCAGCAGTCACGACGTCTAACAGGTGTTCCGTCTCCTCCATCTTCTTTCCTTCAACCGCCATGAGAGCAACGACAAGGACTTCACTTACGCCAACTGCTGCCCGTGCGTCCCAGGAACTCCTTCTTCTCCGAGTTCCACACGAACGTCCTCCAGCCGCCGTCGCCGTCCTTGTTCCCCGACATGTCCGTAGTTTATGTGTATATAAATATATATATGTGTGCGTATATCTCCTGCTGTCGGCCCGGTGCTCCTGCGTTGCTCCGGTAGCGGCTGTTATGTGTCGGGGACTCCGCCCGCGCGCTCCTGTAACAAGTTAGTAGGGGGGGGGGGGGGGGGGCGCGCGCAGCAAATCACGACGCGCCTCTGCGCTCTGCGTAAGCGGGAAAACGAGGGGGGTGAAGGGGGGAGGGGCACAAAATGGCCAACAGTTACCACGAAGGTTTTTGTAATGCTGCCGGTGCCATTGCACCCGCTGCGGCCCCTCAGGGCTCCCACCGGGGGCTGGTATACACGTACAACACGGTTATTTGTGTGGGTATCTGACACACATGTACCTTCATCAGCAGCACGACTACTAGTTAACTAACTGTTACAGCTGGTTATCAACTAACTAACTAACTGTTACAGCTGGTTATCAACTAACTAACTAACTGTTACAGCCGCTTATCAACTAACTAACTAACTAACTGTTACAGCCGCTTATCAACTAACTAACTAACTGTTACAGCTGGTTGTCAACTAACTAGCTAACTAACTGTTACATCCGCTTATCAACTAACTAACTTACTAGCTAACTGTTACAGCCGCTTATCAACTAACTAACTAACTGTTACAGCCGCTTATCAACTAACTAACTAACTGTTACAGCTGATTATCAACTAACTAACTAACTGTTACAGCCGCTTATCAGCTAACTAACTAACTAACTGTTACAGCCGCTTATCAACTAACTAACTAACTGTTACAACCGCTTATCAACTAACTAACTAACTAACTGTTACAGCCGCTTATCAACTAACTAACTAACTGTTACAGCTGATTATCAACTAACTAACTGTTACAGCCGCTTATCAACTAACTAACTAACTGTTACAGCTGATTATCAACTAACTAACTGTTACAACCGCTTATCAACTAACTAACTAACTAACTGTTACAGCCGCTTATCAACTAACTAACTAACTGTTACAGCTGATTATCAACTAACTAACTGTCACAGCCGCTTATCAACTAACTAACTAACTGTTACAGCTGGTTATCAACTAACTAACTAACTGTTACAGCTGATTATCAACTAACTAACTAACTGTTACAGCCGCTTATCAACTAACTAGCTAACTGTTACAGCTGGTTGTCCACAACTTTTAACTAACTAACTGTTACAGCCGCTTATCAACTAACTAACGGTTACAGCCGCTTATCAACTAACTAACTAACTAACTAACTGTTACAGCCGCTTATCAACGAACTAACTAACTGTTACAGCTGGTTATCAACTAACTAACTAACTGTTCCAGCCAGTTATCCACAACTTTTAACTAACTGTTACAGCTGGTTATCCACAACTTTTAACTAACTGTTACAGCTGCTTATCAACTAACTAACTAACTAACTAACTAACTAACTAACTGTTACAGCCAGTTATCCACAACTTTTAACTAACTAACTGTTACAGCTGATTATCCACAACTTTTAACTAACTAACTAACTGTTACAGCCGCTTATCCACGGCTTTTAACTAACTAACTGTTACAGCTGGTTATCAACTAACTAACTGTTATAGCTGCTTATCAACTATCTAACTAACTAACTTACAGCCGCTTATCAACTAACTAACTAACTAACTGTTACAGCCAGTTATCCACAACGTTTAACTAACTAACTAACTGTTACAGCTGGTTACCCACGGCTTTTAACTAACTAACTGTTACAGCCAGTTATTCACAACTTTTAACTAACTAACTGTTACAACCGGTTATCCACAACTTTTAACTAACTAACTGTTACAGCCGCTTATCAACTAACTAACTAACTAACTAACTGTTACAGCTGGTTATCCGCAACTTTTAACTAACTAACTGTTACAGCCGCTTATCCACGGCTTTTAACTAACTAACTGTTACAGCTGGTTATCAACTAACTAACTGTTATAGCTGCTGATCAACTATCTAACTAACTAACTTACAGCCGCTTATCAACTAACTAACTAACTAACTAACTAACTGTTACAGCCAGTTATCCACAACTTTTAACTAACTAACTAACTAACTAACTAACTGTTACAGCTGGTTACCCACGGCTTTTAACTAACTAACTGTTACAGCCAGTTATTCACAACTTTTAACTAACTAACTGTTACAACCGGTTATCCACAACTTTTAACTAACTAACTGTTACAGCCGCTTATCAACTAACTAACTAACTAACTGTTACAGCTGGTTATCCACAACTTTTAGCTAACTGTTACAGCCGCTTATCAACTAACTAACTAACTGTTACAGACAGTTATCCACAACTTTTAACTAAGTAACTGTTACAGCCGCTTATCAACTAACTAACTAACTGTTACAGCCATTTATCCACAACTTTTGACTAACTAACTAACTAACTAACTAACTGTTACAGCTGGTAATCCACAGCTTTTAACTAACTAACTGTTACAGCCAGTTATTCACAACTTTTAACTAACTAACTGTTACAACCGGTTATCCACAACTTTTAACTAACTAACTGTTACAGCCGCTTATCAACTAACTAACTAACTAACTAACTGTTACAGCTGGTTATCCACAACTTTTAACTAACTGTTACAGCCGCTTATCAACTAACTAACTAACTGTTACAGCCAGTTATCCACAACTTTTAACTAACTAACTAACTAACTAACTGTTATAGCTGGTTATCCACGGCTTTTAACTAACTGTTACAGCCAGTTATTCACAACTTTTAACTAACTAACTGTTACAGCCGCTTATCAACTAACTAACTAACTGTTACAGCCAGTTATCCACAACTTTTAACTAACTAACTGTTACAGCCGCTTATCAACTAACTAACTAACTGTTACAGCCAGTTATCCACAACTTTTAACTAACTAACTAACTAACTAACTAACTGTTACAGCTGGTTATCCACAACTTTTAACTAACTAACTGTTACAACCGGTTATTCAAGACTTTCAACTAACTAACTATTTCACCTGATCCATTACTTTTAGCTCACTGAAAAGTGGCCCTGATACCAGGAGCCTGTTGGAGTCATGTCTTCATCACCAGTCGGTTGGTTAGCTAGCTAATTTCATGACCTGTCAGGTCATATTGTAGAATGTTAGCTAGCTAGTTTCATGACCTGTCAGGTCATATTGTAGAATGTTAGCTAGCTAGTTTCATGACCTGTCAGGTCATATTGCAGAATGTTAGCTAGCTAGTTTCATGACCTGGCAGGTCATATTGTAGAATGTTAGCTAGCTAGTTTCATGACCTGTCAGGTCATATTGTAGAATGTTAGCTAGCTAATTTCATGACCTGTCAGGTCATATTGTAGAATGTTAGCTAGCTAGTTTCATGACCTGTCAGGTCATATTGTAGAATGTTAGCTAGCTAGTTTCATGACCTGTCAGGTCATATTGTAGAACGTTAGCTTGTTAGTTTCATGACAGTGGGCATGTTGGAGATGAGATATTAATGTCTCAGGTCTCGCCCTCAAAGGATCCTGTAGGTTTTAAGAAGTATAGCAGCAGCCGGCTGTAATCTGGAGGTGATTTCAACATATTGATCCAGAGAAACATCCATTTAACCTTTGAACTATAGGGAAAACACAGAGGACATGAAACCATGTGAAAGGACTAAATGGGTCCTATTGAGAGGACAGTAAGCTGGGGAACATTAAACATGATGAAAAGGAGCAGCATTCATGAATTAAGTATAGCAATAATAATATAATAATAATAACAGTGAAATAAGAGGCCACTTTTAAGGCATCGGTTCCACTCCACAGCCTTTGTTTCTCAAAAGGTTATTGATATTTATTTTGTTTATGTGTCCACACCATGACAGATAGTACCTCGGTTTGGTAACTGACCTGTAAATATTAAGGTGGAATTCATTCCATCACTAAGATAATATTTTTGTTTAAATCAGGAAACTCTTGATTTGTTGTTTCCTCCACTGGGTGAAGAGTTCTGTGGTGTAAATTATCATTACACTGTTTATCAAGTCAGGAATTGAGATACATGCAGTATTAGTTATGCATATATATATATATATATATATATATATATATATATATATATATATATATATATATATATATATATATATATATAAAATAAATATATAAATGTTTTTCATTTCATTCGACCAGAGAGGAAATGTAATTTGAAGCGTCAGTGATCACAGATGACTTTACATCAGAAGTGCATTCAGTGACCTGCGTCATCCTCTAGAACGCTTTAAGTATTAATAATGCATGTCACTGATAGGATGCTCCAGACAGAGCGATGTCTGCTCTCTGTGAGCATCGGTGTAAATTACCTGATCACAATGCATGACTTGAGTCTCTGGGCGGGTCACAGGTCACAGGTCACAGCCCTGTTTATTTACGTTGTCAGTCGGAGGCAGAACACACGACACGTTTCTTCTCTGCTCCTTCGCGACTGTGTCAATAGACTTGAGATAAGATAAGAACGTCTTTTATTTGTCCCACAACAGGGAACTTTGCAGTGTTGCAGCAGCCAATGAGACGACAGCAGCTATCAAGATGAGCAAGTGAAGGGGGACAAGTAAATATAGACCCCAGAATTCAAGAGTTCATATTATTGCACAAAGGAAATGTGACATACTGATGTTTCATAGAAGCTTTTGTCTTTTTCTGTAAAAAGTGAACTGAGCTGCATGATATTCATTTCCTCCATCAGAAACCCAGTAAAGGTAAAGACAGACGGAGCAGAACACGTTCATCCTGTCACCGTGTTCAGGCTCCAGGAGATGAGCTGCTGCTCCAGTAATAATAGTGTAGTAATAATAATAATCTGTGGTGATCAGGGGACTCCACTGGGCTCAGCTCTGAGCTGGATGTCAGGAACTCAAACACACTGGTTTCCCTCCACTGACACTGAGGTGTGGCTCTCAGGGGAAGCGTCCAGGTGAGATCCAGGTGAGCGGACCAGAGGGCGTGACCTCCTCTCTGAGCCGGTTTATGTTTGGGACAGGATCCCCATCACAACATGCAAATGTCCCGTGTTTCTAGAGCGTAGTAAACTGGTTCTGTGCTGCTCTGTCCTCACACCCTCATAAGTAAACACTGTAACAGAGTCCTGAGGGGAGTATTGGTTCAGCACAGCGGCGCTCTGTTGACAGAGATGGAGGCTCCGCCAAGACGAGCGGGAGGTGCAGCATTCTGAGGACGAGTCTGGTATGTGGCGAGGGGGCCGGACTACAGCTCGTCAACAGCAGAGCATCTGTCCAGAGGCCGAGGGGATGACGGTGGCGTCCTGCAGGACTCAAGGGCGTCCTGCAGGACTCAACGGCGTCCTGCAGGACTCAAGGGCGTCCTGCAGGACTCAAGGGCGTCCTGCAGGACTCAAGGGCGTCCTGCAGGACTCAACGGCGTCCTGCAGGACTCAAGGGCGTCCTGCAGGACTCAAGGGCGTCCTGCAGGACTCAAGGGCGTCCTGCAGGACTCAAGGGCGTCCTGCAGGACTCAAGGGCGTCCTGCAGGACTCAACGGCGTCCTGCAGGACTCAAGGGCGTCCTGCAGGACTCAAGGGCGTCCTGCAGGACTCAAGGGCGTCCTGCAGGACTCAAGGGCGTCCTGCAGGACTCAACGGCGTCCTGCAGAACGCCGTCGTGTCCTGCAGGACAAACATAAGAGACGTTATCATATAATTATGCCTAAAACATGTTTGTTTTCCATCTTATTCAACGACACGAGTTTGATGTAAAATGTCACATTTAATGCTACGTTCTTCTATTAATAAATACATAATATATATATATATATATATATATATATATATATATATATATATATATATATATATATAATACATTTCCATAATACTAAAAGGAAGCTGTGGATCAGCAAAGACAAGTTGTACAACCTGCCATGAGCCGTGATCATAAATAACCTTGAAGAGTGACCTTTGACCTGCTCACCGTTAAACCGACAGAGTTTTGATTGTAAAGTAGAAACTGAGCCTGGAGGAGAAAGCAGTGTTGAGTCAACACGTGAACAACAACACGTCATTAGCAGAGCCCTCCTCTCAGGAGACTTTGACCACTTCCCATCACGTTGGGGCCGATATTCCATCAAATGACATCGAGACGCAGCTGATTGAATTAAACAGGAAAACGGAACACTCAACTAAAGTGTTCCTCCATTATTTTAGAGAACCAGCCCTCTGACAGTGAGCATTCATTTGTTCCTCACACGTCAATATATACAGTTATATGTATATATACAGAATAAACCAACATTTAGGCCACATGATCACAAGGTATTGGCTTTATTAATATCCTAACGTTTATATTTAGTTTGCTGTGGTTCCTTTGTGTTGTAGTTGCAGTAAAAGGATAAACTAGGGAGTATGAGGTCACATGCTTCTAGTAAACACATTCTGAGGTTTTGAACCCTTGATTTTGCCATTTTGGCCGTCTTGTATTTTATCTACCAGTGAACAGGAAGTGACCATATATGGACTGAGGAGTGACGTAGAGACGCCGTATACGTCTCTGGTGTCGACCTGTCAATCACCTTGTAGCCCCACCCTAAAGCATCCCCTGTCAATCACCTTGTAGAGAGAATGCAGCTTTAACACATGAAGCATAGACTTCTATACAACCAGAGGAGTCGCCCCCTGGTGGTCAGTAGAGAGAAGCAGAACTAATATAATCGTATTAATATTAAAATGAAACAGAAACACGTAGAGTTCCACATGGTAGCAGAATGCCGCTCATTAAAAGATGTCATACAGAGTCCACATGTCGTCTCCAGGATGACCTTGCCGCTCTGGGCGGGGTGCTTTCCCCTTTATCTCGACTGTCAGGCGGGCTTATCGCTCACACACTTCCTGGAGGAACCACGGCGCGTTGCTTCGACGAGGTTACAGTCCAGACGAGCCTTTGTTCCAGAGACTTTCCTCTGGGGCCCGTGGGCCGGCCCCTTAATGCCATCAGTGAAGCACTATTAAGCAGCAAAGGCCTGATGTGAAAGCGCTGCATGCTGGGAGACCTTTTGACCTGCTCTCAGTGGCGGTTGTGTAACCCTGCATACCAGAGATAGTTGTGTTTCAGGGGTAACGTTTCAGGCTGTTCATTCATGATGAGAGCCTGAGATGAGCTTGATGAGTGCGTTCACAGTCTGAAGTTGTAAATGAACCAGTGAAGCAAACCAGCAAGGAGACGAGCAGCAGGCTGCGGTGTCTGTGGAGACGTTCTGAGGGTTAACGTCTGGGTCGTGAAGCAGACGACGGCCTCTCGGCTTCACCTGCTGGTCCAAACGGGGGACGCATGGTGTTTGTTATTGAGAAGTTATGTTAGTGATGCTGAGTTATTGTGTTACTTGTGTTACGTTTGTCTCACACTACGTAACATGACATAAACATGAAGATATTAATATGAGACCAGCAGAGTCACGACCAGCTGATCTCAGTGTCCGGTGAGTGAGAGCTGCTGTTGGATTCAATGAAAAGCAGATGTGAACTGAAGCCACACATATTTACTTTAGGAAGACGATCAGACCACAGATGTTGTTCTGGGTCATTTATAAAACACTCACTGGAGTGCATTAAAATGAAGGAAACTGGACTTTCATACGTTCTGGTTCCCCGTCTTTTATTCCGCTGCGTGGTATCAGAGGACCTATGAGAGGTCCTATGAGAGGTCCTCTGAGAGGGCCTATCAGAGGACCTATCAGAGGACCGATAAGAGGTTCTATCACAGGGCCTATCAGAGGACCTATCAGAGGGCAGATGAGAGGTTCTATCAGAGGACCTATCAGAGGGCCGATGAGCGGTTCTATCAGAGGGCCTATCAGAGGGCCGATGAGAGGTTCTATTAGAGGGCCTATCAGAGGACCTATCAGAGGGCAGATGAGAGGTTCTATCAGAGGGCCTATCAGAGGACCGATGAGAGGTTCTATCAGAGGGCCTATCAGAGGACCTATCAGAGGGCAGATGAGAGGTTCTATCAGAGGACCTATCAGAGGGCCGATGAGAGGTTCTATCAGAGGGCCTATCAGAGGACCTATCAGAGGGCCGATGAGAGGTTCTATTAGAGGGCCTATCAGAGGACCTATCAGAGGGCAGATGAGAGGTTCTATCAGAGGGCCTATCAGAGGGTGCGGCCGTTTATTTTGAGAGGCTTTGAGGGTGATTTCTATCAGGATCCGACTCTCAGGAGCGCAGCCAGCGAGCATTTCTCTAAACAGCAGTTTGTTTGACAAGAACCGCGGAGCAGAGAGTTCCTGTGCGTTAGTTCCTGATGGAGCACTACGATGTCAGTGTGGTGAACTCCGACATATTATTATAACTTTCATAACTTCTATTATAACTCAGAGAAAACAGACACAGAGATTCATGTTTATAATTTGCTCTCATCATAGTCCTGTGGTTATATTTTGTCAAACCTTTAAACTGAACTTACATCAAATATGCAAGTTTGTTTCATGAAATAAGTACTTTTTACATAAAATAAGGAAGTTTGTTTCATAAAGTAAGTGCGTTGTTTAGCTGACCCAGTGCAGTCTCCGGCAGCAGACGGTTAACACGTGTTGACAATGAGAGTCACATCAGCGTGGACGTCTTAAGGAACCCTTCTGTGCAGAGAGACTTAGTTCACTCCGTTTCTGAGTCCACCTTAAAACACCAGAGTCCAGGGTCTGTCCTCCGAGCAGCGCATTACACATCAGTCTACGAAACATCTGGAGCACAAAGACTCTGCTGCTCCTCGACATGCATCCTCTGCTCAGGCATGCCGCTCTGCTGGCCGCTCTGCTGGCCGCTCTGCTGGCCGCGGCTCAGCCTCAGCCTCACGACCACCAGGACATGAACTGGGTGAACGGGTACCGGCAGGGCTTCAGCTTCCAGTGCGCCCACGGGGAGCTGCTGGTGGCCAGCCGCAGCTTCTTCAGCGAGGCCGACGGGTCCGACCGCCTCTGGTCCTACGAGTGCCAGCCGGCGCCCGAAGGCCTGGGGGAGCCCAGTGACTGCTGGTGGGACGACATCAACCGGGGAGGCCTGGAGTGGTGGGTCCTCTTCCTAGGTCCTCTGTCCTCTTCATGTGTCCTCTGTTCTCTATCTTCTATCCTGTCTTCTATCCTCTGTCCTCCATACTCTGTTCTCTATCCTCTGTCTTCTATACTCTGTCTTCTATCCTCTGTCCCCTATCCTCTGTCCTCTATCCTCTATCCTCTGTCTTTTGTCCCCTATCCTCTGTCCTCTATCTTCTATCATCTGTCTTCTATCCTGTCTTCTGTCCTCTGTCCTCGGTCCTCTGTCCTCTATCCTCTGTCTTTTGTCCCCTATCCTCTGTCCTCTATCCTCTGTCCTCTATCTTCTATCATCTGTCTTCTATCCTGTCCTCTATCCTCTGTCTTCTATCCTCTATTCTCTGTCCTATATGTACTGTGTATATACATATATTAGAAGCTGGAGGACAGACACATGTAGAACAGAATCCAGCCCACTATGTGATGTGGATTCATTCAGCATGTGAAGACCAGGTCGTGGACCCATTTGTCCTCATGTCCCTCTCAACAGGAGGGAGACCAGATGCTGATCCACTACGTGATGTGGGTCCACTGGTTGATCCACTACGTGATGTGGGTCCACTGGTTGATCCACTATGTGATGTGGGTCCACTGGTTGTCTCCTTGGACCAACAGCAGCGTGTTAAAGGTCACTGTTAGCAGACAACAATGGAGTCTGATGCTGCCAAAACACCCGGACCTCCAGTCCTTATGGGGTCATAGAGACAGCAGCCAGAGGACGTCTGTGGTCCTCTGAAGATGTCCTCTGAAGACCAGATGCCTAAAAGCTTTCCACATGTTTGTCTTTTAGTGACTTCATGCACGTTGATGCTGTCCACTGTGTTCTGGTTCAGAGGACCAGAACCAGAACCAGGCGGTCCTGCATGACACAAACCGACAGAGACCGGTCCAGCAGGCCGATGTCCAGCGGCCCTTCAGGGGCTTCAGGTCCACAGCTGCAGCTTTTTCCTGGACGCTCTCTGGACCACGTCCTCAGAACAGATCCAACACAACTTAAACAAACAAGCTGCAGACTTTGAACCCAGAGCTCGGAAAGTTTGATGCAATTAATTAAGGACTTGGACCAGAAGTCAGGACAAAGGACTGCTGGAACCAGCTGCTTCACATTACTGCTTCTGTGGAGTCCTCTGTCCTCTATCCTCTATCCTCTGTCCTCTATCCTCTATCATCTGTCCTCTGTCCTCTGTCCCCTGTCCTCTATCATCTGTCCTCTATCCTCTATCATCTGTCCTCTGTCCTCTATCATCTGTCCTCTGTCCTCTATCATCTGTCCTCTATCATCTGTCCTCTGTCCTCTATCATCTGTCCTCTGTCCTCTATCATCTGTCCTCTATCATCTGTCCTCTGTCCTCTATCATCTGTCCTCTGTCCTCTATCATCTGTCCTCTATCATCTGTCCTCTGTCCTCTATCATCTGTCCTCTGTCCTCTATCATCTGTCCTCTATCATCTGTCCTCTGTCCTCTATCCTCTATCATCTGTCCTCTATCCTCTATCATCTGTCCTCTATCCTCTATCATCTGTCCTCTATCCTCTATCATCTGTCCTCTGTCCTCTGTCCTCTGTGCTCTGTCCTCTGCTAGGATATGGTAGAAGCTGGAGGACAGACACATGTAGTCCACTATGTGATGTGGGTTCTCTTGGACTCTGTCCAGCAGCTGTGAACATGTCCGTTCATCAGAGACATTCAGCATGTGAAGACATGTTGGACGTCCTCATGTCCCTCTCAGCAGGAGGGTTTGTGCTCTTTAGATTGAGCCACTGGTTCAACACACTGCTCTGCCTGTGTGAGTTACAGCCTGAAGGGACTCGACCCCCACCGCCGCCGCATGGCTGCCGGCCGGGTCCCTGTTTCCATGACAAACGTGACGCGGTGCGGCTGAAGGCTGTTGTGGTGACAGGGAGCCGTAAACACCCCACGCCTGCCTCCGCACCGGAGACGTCCTCTGATCGCCTGCAGAGGACCTGCAGCCACCGAGGGCCAAGAACTGAAACGCCTCTTTGTCTCCGCAGGTCTTCCACATGCACTCGTAACGGACTGGTGGCCGGCGTCCAGAGCAAGTACTTTGAGGCGGTTCTGGACCGGGAATGGCAGTTCTACTGTTGCTACTACAAACGCAGATGCCCTTACTCCTGCATGTACGTGTGTTCAAGGAGCTCCTCTTCCTAGATAAGATACCTCTATCTGTACATGAAACAGGAGGCAGAACTTCATGTGTTAAAGCTGCATCCTCTCTCCTGACCACCAGGGGGAGACTCCTCTGGTTGTATAGAAGTATATGCTTCGTGTGTTAAAGCTGCATTCTCTCTCCTGACCACCAGGGGGCGACTCCTCTGGTTGTATAGAAGTATATGCTTCGTGTGTTAAAGCTGCATTCTCTCTCCTGACCACCAGGGGGCGACTCCTCTGGTTGTATAGAAGTATATGCTTCGTGTGTTAAAGCTGCATTCTCTCTCCTGACCACCAGGGGGCGACTCCTCTGGTTGTATAGAAGTATATGCTTCGTGTGTTAAAGCTGCATTCTCTCTCCTGACCACCAGGGGGCGACTCCTCTGGTTGTATAGAAGTACATGCTTCATATGTTAAAGCTGCATTCTTTCTCCTGACCACCAGGGGGTGACTCCTCTGGTTGTATAGAAGTATATGCTTCTTGTGTTAAAGCTGCATTCTCTCTCCTAACCACCAGGGGGCGACTCCTCTGGTTGTATAGAAGTCTATGCTTTATGTGTTAGAGCTGCATTCTCTCTTCTGACCACCAGGGGGCGACTCCTCTGGTTGTATAGAAGTCTATCCTTCATGTGTTAAAGCTGCATTCTCTCTCCTGACCACCAGGGGGCGACTCCTCTGGTTGTATAGAAGTCTATGCTTCATGTGTTAAAGCTGCATTCTCTCTCCTGGCCACCAGGGGGCGACTCCTCTGGTTGTATAGAAGTCTATGCTTCATGTGTTAAAGCTGCATTCTCTCTCCTGACAACCAGGGGGTGACTCCTCTGGTTGTATAGAAGTCTATCCTTCATGTGTTAAAGCTGCATTCTCTCTCCTGACCACCAGGGGGCGACTCCTCTGGTTGTATAGAAGTCTATGCTTCATGTGTTAAAGCTGCATTCTCTCTTCTGACCACCAGGATATTACTGATTCTAATTATCGTACAAATAAGAAACTTATCGTCGGAACAGAAGCGAACTAAAGATGTAAACACTTACAGATTGGTATCGATCTTCTCATCTAACTTTAACCAGCATGTTTCCCTTTGAAAGCTTTGATAATTAACTTGTTAAAACATTAAAATATTGCCCACAATGCCGCTGCCCTCCGCAGGAGGACGAGTGACATTCCCGAACGCCTGAGAGAGGAGGCGGAGCTCGTGGTTCCTTCTTACGGATACTTCATCCGAGGAGCTCAGACCACCTTCAGCGGAGTGTTAAGGTTCTCAGCGTCTGTTCTTTCCCTCACAATGTTTGAATCCCACGAAGCAGCAGTTTGGGTCTCGACCATCAGAGAACCGCTTTAATCCTCTGACTGACGCGTTTCCTGTGCTTTGTTTCAGAGATCGGCAGTGGAAGTACATCCTGTGCAGAATGACGGACTTTGACTGTGAATTTGAAAATGTATAGACTCGTAATTCTCCTTATCTCCAACTCGTAAACCGCTTGAACTCATATTTACTCTCACATTTAAACATTTAAACAAACACACGATACTCACACACCTCTGCTTCCTGTGTGGTGCTTTGTTCACTGTGTTTGAGTTCAGCAACATGGCGACTCAAGCTAATGCTAACGCTAACGTAGCCGCCAGGAGCTTCTCCTGGTTCTGACACCGTGAGCTTTGAATGTTGTTTCCATCTCATGCAGCAGACTCATGTAACTGTGTGAAATACCATTAAAGCTCTTTTGACGGCTATGAGGTTCTTTATGAAACAGATGGAGCGATATGAACGATGCACAGGACGCTGTTTCCAGAGGACGCGTAAAAAGGATGCACACGGCTTCTTGTTGCTAGCAGCAGGTAGCGCTCCTAGCTGCGTGCATCACTTCTAAGTGTCCTCTGGAAACAGCGTTTTATTTCCTCTGTCGTCACATTTATGTATGGATTCTCGTTTCCCCCCAAAAAAAATCTCTCATAATTTCGACATAATTATGACTTTTTTTTGGTGGCAGAAACAGGCTTCCATACATACATGTGTGTGTTGTGAAGTTGCAGATGTTTCTTCTGTGGTCCGCGGCGCCTTCAGCACCGTCAACAAATCTGTTTTTCATTCAGTTTGGAAGAAGGAACAAATAGAACAAATATGTCTCATGCAACTTGAAGTCATTATTACAAATAGTTTTACATTTTGGGAAAGTTGAAGATCGATTCTCTCTTATATCTGTCTGAAGGCTACAGCTAGCTGTTAGCAAGTTAGCTTAGCATAAAGACTCAAAACAGTGGGAAACAGCTAGCCTGAAGGAAACTAAATAAAAACACTCTAAATGTAACTAATGAACAAGTTTAACCTTTTTTATTTAATCTGTATAAACGTGGTACCTTCGGACAGAGCTAGGCTAGCTACATTATTTATGCTAAGCTAAGCTAACTGTCTGTCAGCCCCATGCTTCATATTAAACACACGGACCGCCATCAATCTTCTCGTCTCACTTTGAGCACATTTCCTAAAATGTGGAACTCTTTCTTTGAGAAACTAAAGTCAACGAGTCCCTTGAGTCTGAAGCGCCAAACATTCCTGAAAGTCTTCCAAACTCAAAGTCTGCTTACTCGCTTCTGGTCGAGCTTTCAGTCGTCAAACAGCGTGAACTCTGATGCAAAGCCTCGAAAGACGAGGCTCAACGCAAGTGACCGGGCCCCAAGTGGGGATCGAACCGGCGACCTTTCAGGTTGGAAACGTGTGTTTTTGTCTCAATCCATCCGGCTTTGTTTCCTGCCTCCAGCATGAGGCGAGCAGCAGCCATGTTGCCCTCCTCCTCCCTGCTGGACCGCGGCCCGGCCCCCCGGCTCCGTTGACTCGATGGAGTGAGGTCAGCGTCTTGGAGCGAGCCGGGGAACCGGGCCAGCGGCTGTTTGTTTACGGCAGCTGCCGCCTCCGGCTCGGGGCCAAAGACACAGCTGTCCCCCGAGCCGGAGGCCGGTGGCCGGCCACACGCCGCCAGAGGAGCCGGGCCCCAGGGTCCTAGCTTCCCCGGTTCAACGTCCTCGTTTCAGAATCCTGTTAAAGGGTTTTACATCACATTTCATTTAGCTGAGGCTTTTACCCAAAGAGACTTAGGATAAGTGATTCAACCATGAGGACAAACTCAGAACAACAAGACTCAAGAAAGTACAATTTCTTCAACAAAGTTAAACCACAAAGTGCTGTCAGTAAGAGACATTTAACTTCTACTAAAGTGCCACTAGGTGCTACCTTCTTTATTCAAGGTGTCGTCTGTAAAGAAGTGTTTAGTTCAGGTGGAGCTGTAGAGACTTCCTGCTGTCCGTGAGGATCATTCCAGCTTTGAGGAGCAGGACACAAACAGTGTGACTGTGTTGAGTGTTTTAGTTTAAATGTTGATTCTCTGGTGAGATGTGAACCTCAGTTCCTCCGCAGCAGATCTGAACATTCAAACTGCATTTCATGTCACAGAAATAACTCGACTGAGTGAGCGCCGACTGAGTCATCAGAGCCAACGCGTTAATGATCCGGTGGCTTTCCGTGCCGCCTCTCAGTCGGCTGTTTGAAGGTCGAGGTCAGTTCACGTCGATTTAAAAGCTCCACCGATCCACCAGCAGAGCCTCGGGACCCCATGACCTCCCGCGATGACGCCTCATTACAGCGGGATGAGAACCAATCCTCTCATAACAGCAGATCTTCCAGGCCCAGACTTTATGAACTCCCCACAGCCACGTGACGCTGTGGGGAGTTCATAAAGTCTGCTGTTATCCAGCAGATCAGTTTACGTTAATACATATTTTATGAAACAGACACTTCACAAATCTTCAACGATGGCGTTAATAACAAAGATCTGTGAACGTCTGTTGGTTTGTTTGTTTGACATGTGAAATAACACAACATGCAACATAAAACTTGTGTATGAAACACACAACTGTAAAGTGAGCACCCAGAGGAACACGGCAGCATCTGTAATGGAGCGGCACTCATCTGTGGAACATGTGATGTTTTTGTGTGTTTTGGGTTCACAGCCCGTTAGCCGAGATCAAAGAGTCCAACGCCAGGAGCGCTCATGAAGAAGAGGAAGCAGATCGTTCAAAACAAGTTGGTTTAGGGAACGACGTCAGCGCTCTGTGTCCAGTTCATGTGTCCATGTGTTCATGTGTTCATGTGTCCATGTGCTCATGTGTCCATGTGTTCATGTGTCCAGTTCATGTGGTCATGTGTTCATGTGGCCATGTGTTCATGTGTCCATGTGTCCATGTGTCCAGTTCATGTGTCCATGTGTCCAGTTCATGTGTTCATGTGTTCATGTGTCCATGTGTCCATGTGTTCATGTATCCATGTGTCCATGTGTTCATGTGTCCATGTGTTCATGTGTTCATGTGTCCATGTGTCCATGTGTTCATGTGTCCATGTGTTCATGTGTTCATGTGTCCATGTGCTCATGTGTCCATGTGTTCATGTGTTCATGTGTCCATGTGTCCATGTGTTCATGTGTCCATGTGTTCATGTGTCCAGTTCATGTGTCCATGTGTTCATGTGTCCATGTGTCCAGTTCATGTGGTCATGTGTTCATGTGTCCATGTGTCCATGTGTTCATGTGTCCATGTGTTCATGTGTCCATGTGCTCATGTGTCCATGTGTTCATGTGTTCATGTGTCCATGTGTCCATGTGTTCATGTGTCCATGTGTTCATGTGTTCATGTGTTCATGTGTCCATGTGTCCATGTGTCCATGTGTTCATGTGGTCATGTGTTCATGTGTCCATGTGTTCATGTGTCCATGTGTCCAGTTCATGTGGTCATGTGTTCATGTGTCCATGTGTCCATGTGTTCATGTGTCCATGTGTTCATGTGGTCATGTGTTCATGTGTCCATGTGTTCATGTGTCCATGTGTCCAGTTCATGTGGTCATGTGTTCATGTGTCCATGTGTCCATGTGTTCATGTGTCCATGTGTTCATGTGTTCATGTGTCCATGTGCTCATGTGTCCATGTGTTCATGTGTTCATGTGTCCATGTGTCCATGTGTTCATGTGTCCATGTGTTCATGTGTCCAGTTCATGTGGTCATGTGTTCATGTGTCCATGTGTTCATGTGTCCATGTGTTCATGTGTCCATGTGTCCAGTTCATGTGGTCATGTGGTCATGTGTTCATGTGTCCATGTGTCCATGTGTTCATGTGTTCATGTGTCCATGTGCCCATGTGTTCATGTGTCCATGTGTTCATGTGTCCAGTTCATGTGTTCAGTTCATGTGTTCATGTGTTCATGTGTCCTTGTGTCCATGTGTCCAGTTCATGTGTTCATGTGTCCGGTTCATGTGTTCATGTGTCCAGGTGTCCAGTTCATGTGGTCATGTGTTCATGTGTCCATGTGTTCATGTGTCCATGTGTTCATGTGTCCATGTGTCCTTGTGTCCATGTGTTCATGTGTTCATGTGTCCATGTGTCCAGTTCATGTGTTCATGTGTTCATGTGTCCTTGTGTCCATGTGTCCAGTTCATGTGTTAATGTGTCCATGTGTCCAGTTCATATGTTCATGTGTCCTTGTGTCCATGTGTCCAGTTCATGTGTTCATGTGTCCATGTGTCCAGTTCATGTGTTCATGTGTTCATGTGTCCATGTGTTCATGTGTCCATGTGTCCTTGTGTCCATGTGTCCAGTTCATGTGTTCATGTGTTCATGTGTCCTTGTGTCCATGTGTCCAGTTCATGTGTTCATGTGTCTTTGTGTCCATGTGTCCAGTTCATGTGTTCATGTGTCCAGTTCATGTGTTCATGTGTTCATGTGTCCAGTTCATGTGTCCATGTGTCCATGTGTTCATGTGTCCATGTGTTCATGTGTCCATGTGTCCTTGTGTCCATGTGTCCAGTTCATGTGGTCATGTGTTCATGTGTCCTTGTGTCCATGTGTCCAGTTCATGTGTTCATGTGTTCATGTGTCCATGAATCCATGTGTCCAGTTCATGTGTTCATGTGTCCAGTTCATGTGTTCATGTGTCCATGTGTCCAGTTCATGTGGTCATGTGTTCATGTGTTCATGTGTCCATGTGTCCTTGTGTCCATGTGTCCAGTTCATGTGTTCATGTGTTCATGTGTCCTTGTGTCCATGTGTCCAGTTCATGTGTTCATGTGTTCATGTGTCCTTGTGTCCATGTGTCCAGTTCATGTGTTCATGTGTCCAGTTCATGTGTTCATGTGTTCATGTGTCCAGTTCATGTGTTCATGTGTCCATGTGTCCAGTTCATGTGTTCATTTGTCCTTGTGTCCATGTGTCCAGTTCGTGTGTTCATGTGTCCATGTGTCCAGTTCATGTGTTCATGTGTTCATGTGTCCATGTGTCCAGTTCATGTGTTCATGTGTCCTTGTGTCCATGTGTCCAGTTCATGTGTCCTTGTGTCCATTTGTCCAGTTCATGTGTTCATGTGTCCAGTTCATGTGTTCATGTGTCCATGTGTCCAGTTCATGTGTTCATGTGTCCTTGTGTCCATGTGTCCAGTTCATGTGTTCATGTGTTCATGTGTCCATGTGTCCATGTGTTCATGTGTCCTTGTGTTCACGTGTCCATTATTCCAGTTCATGTGTTCATGTGTTCATGTGTCCATGTGTCCATGTGTTCATGTGTCCTTGTGTTCACGTGTCCATGTGTCCAGTTCATGTGTTCATGTGTTCATGTGTCCTTGTGTCCATGTGTCCAGTTCATGTGTTCATGTGTCCTTGTGTCCATGTGTCCAGTTCATGTGTTCATGTGTTCATGTGTCCAGTTCATGTGTTCATGTGTTCATGTGTCCTTGTGTCCATGTGTCCAGTTCATGTGTTCATGTGTTCATGTGTCCAGTTCATGTGTCCAGTTCATGTGTTCATGTGTCCATGTGTCCAGTTCATGTGTTCATGTGTTCATGTGTCCAGTTCATGTGTTCATGTGTCCATGTGTCCAGTTCATGTGTTCATGTGTCCAGTTCATGTGTTCATGTGTCCATGTGTCCAGTTCATGTGTTCATGTGTTCATGTGTCCAGTTCATGTGTTCATGTGTCCATGTGTCCATGTGTCCCTGTGTCCAGTTCATGTGTTCATGTGTTCATGTGTCCAATTCATGTGTTCATTTGTCCATGTGTCCTGTTCATGTGTTCATATGTCCATGTGTCCAGTTCATGTGTTCATGTGGTCATGTGTCCTTGTGTCCATGTGTCCAGTTCATGTGTTCATGTGTCTTTGTGTCCATGTGTCCAGTTCATGTGTTCATGTGTCCAGTTCATGTGTTCATGTGTTCATGTGTCCAGTTCATGTGTCTATGTGTCCATGTGTTCATGTGTCCATGTGTTCATGTGTCCATGTGTCCTTGTGTCCATGTGTCCAGTTCATGTGGTCATGTGTTCATGTGTCCATGTGTTCATGTGTCCATGTGTCCTTGTGTCCATGTGTCCAGTTCATGTGTTCATGTGTTCATGTGTCCTTGTGTCCATGTGTCCAGTTCATGTGTTCATGTGTTCATGTGTCCTTGTGTCCATGTATCCAGTTCATGTGTCTATGTGTCCATGTGTTCATGTGTCCATGTGTTCATGTGTTCATGTGTCCTTGTGTCCATGTGTCCAGTTCATGTGGTCATGTGTTCATGTGTCCATGTGTTCATGTGTCCATGTGTCCTTGTGTCCATGTGTCCAGTTCATGTGTTCATGTGTTCATGTGTCCTTGTGTCCATGTGTCCAGTTCATGTGTTCATGTGTTCATGTGTCCTTGTGTCCATGTATCCAGTTCATGTGTTCATGTGTTCATGTGTCCTTGTGTCCATGTGTCCAGTTCATGTGTTCATGTGTCCAGTTCATGTGTTCATGTGTCCAGTTCATGTGTTCATGTGTTCATGTGTCCAGTTCATGTGTTCATGTGTCCATGTGTCCAGTTCATGTGTTCATGTGTCCTTGTGTCCATGTGTCCAGTCCATGTGTCCTTGTGTCCATTTGTCCAGTTCATGTGTTCATGTGTCCAGTTCATGTGTTCATGTGTCCATGTGTCCAGTTCATGTGTTCATGTGTCCATGTGTCCAGTTCATGTGTTCATGTGTTCATGTGTCCATGTGTCCATGTGTTCATGTGTCCTTGTGTTCACGTGTCCATGTGTCCAGTTCATGTGTTCATGTGTTCATGTGTCCATGTGTCCATGTGTTCATGTGTCCTTGTGTTCACGTGTCCATGTGTCCAGTTCATGTGTTCATGTGTTCATGTGTCCTTGTGTCCATGTGTCCAGTTCATGTGTTCATGTGTTCATGTGTCCAGTTCATGTGTTCATGTGTTCATGTGTCCAGTTCATGTGTTCATGTGTTCATGTGTCCTTGTGTCCATGTGTCCAGTTCATGTGTTCATGTGTTCATGTGTCCAGTTCATGTGTCCAGTTCATGTGTTCATGTGTCCATGTGTCCAGTTCATGTGTTCATGTGTTCATGTGTCCAGTTCATGTGTTCATGTGTCCATGTGTCCAGTGCATGTGTTCATGTGTCCAGTTCATGTGTTCATGTGTCCATGTGTCCAGTTCATGTGTTCATGTGTTCATGTGTCCAGTTCATGTGTCCATGTGTCCATGTGTCCATGTGTCCAGTTCATGTGTTCATGTGTTCATGTGTCCAATTCATGTGTTCATGTGTCCATTTGTCCTGTTCATGTGTTCATATGTCCATGTGTCCAGTTCATGTGTTCATGTGTCCTTGTGTCCATGTGTCCAGTTCATGTGTTCATGTGTTCATGTGTCCATGTGTCCATGTGTCCAGTTCATGTGTTCATGTGTTCATGTGTCCATGTGTCCATGTGTTCATGTGTCCATGTGTCCATGTGTCCAGTTCATGTGTTCATGTGTCCATGTGTTCATGTGTCCATGTGTCCATGTGTCCAGTTCATGTGTTCATGTGTTCATGTGTCCATGTGTCCATGTGTCCAGTTCATGTGTTCATGTGTTCATGTGTCCATGTGTCCATGTGTCCAGTTCATGTGTTCATGTGTTCATGTGTCCATGTGTTCATGTGTCCATGTGTCCATGTGTCCAGTTCATGTGTTCATGTGTTCATGTGTTCATGTGTTCATGTGTCCATGTGTCCAGTTCATGTGTTCAGTTCATGTGTTCATGTGTCCATGTGTCCATGTGTCCAGTTCATGTGTTCATGTGTCCATGTGTTCATGTGTCCATGTGTCCATGTGTCCAGTTCATGTGTTCATGTGTTCATGTGTCCATGTGTCCATGTGTTCATGTGTTCATGTGTCCATGTGTCCATGTGTCCAGTTCATGTGTTCATGTGTTCATGTGTTCATGTGTCCATGTGTCCATGTGTCCAGTTCATGTGTTCATGTGTTCATGTGTCCATGTGTCCAGTTCATGTGTTCATGTGTCCATGTGTCCATGTGTCCAGTTCATGTGTTCATGTGTCCATGTGTCCATGTGTCCAGTTCATGTGTTCATGTGTTCATGTGTCCATGTGTCCATGTGTTCATGTGTCCATGTGTCCATGTGTCCAGTTCATGTGTTCATGTGTTCATGTGTCCATGTGTCCATGTGTCCAGTTCATGTGTTCATGTGTTCATGTGTCCATGTGTCCATGTGTTCATGTGTCCATGTGTTCAGTTCATGTGTTCATGTGTTCATGTGTCCATGTGTCCAGTTCATGTGTTCATGTGTTCATGTGTCCATGTGTCCATGTGTCCAGTTCATGTGTTCATGTGTTCATGTGTCCATGTGTCCGTTCATGTGTTCATGTGTTCATGTGTCCATGTGTCCATGTGTCCAGTTCATGTGTTCATGTGTCCATGTGTTCATGTGTCCATGTGTCCATGTGTCCAGTTCATGTGTTCATGTGTTCATGTGTCCATGTGTCCATGTGTCCAGTTCATGTGTTCATGTGTTCATGTGTCCATGTGTCCATGTGTTCATGTGTCCATGTGTCCATGTGTCCAGTTCATGTGTTCATGTGTTCATGTGTCCATGTGTCCATGTGTCCAGTTCATGTGTTCATGTGTTCATGTGTCCATGTGTTCATGTGTCCTTGTGTTCATGTGTCCATGTGTCCAGTTCATGTGTTCATGTGTCCATGTGTCCAGTTCATGTGTTCATGTGTCTTTGTGTTCATGTGTCCATGTGTTCATGTGTTCATGTGTCCATGTGTTCATGTGTCCATGTGTTCATGTGTCCATGGTGCTCTATAAAGTTATATATATATACATGGTGCTATATGAAGTTATATACATGGTGCTATATGAAGTTATATACATGGTGCTATATGAAGTTATATACATGGTGCTATATGAAGTTATATACATGGTGCTATATGAAGTTATATACATGGTGCTATATGAAGTTATATACATGGTGCTATATGAAGTTATATACATGGTGCTATATGAAGTTATATGCATGGTGCTATATGAAGTTATATACATGGTGCTATATGAAGTTATATACATGGTGCTATATGAAGTTATATGCATGGTGCTATATGAAGTTATATACATGGTGCTATATGAAGTTATATGCATGGTGCTATATGAAGTTATATACATGGTGCTATATGAAGTTATATACATGGTGCTATATGAAGTTATATACATGGTGCTATATGAAGTTATATACATGGTGCTATTTGAAGTTATATACATGGTGCTATATGAAGTTATATACATGGTGCTATATGAAGTTATATGCATGGTGCTATATGAAGTTATATACATGGTGCTATATGAAGTTATATGCATGGTGCTATATGAAGTTATATACATGGTGCTATATGAAGGTCCTGGTCTAAAGGATGTAACCTGATCTTCATCTGACAATGTGCTCAAACACAAAGAAGGGACGAGAACAAAAGCAGCTGGGCAGCGTTCCAAACATCAACGTTACGAATGAAGCATCGACCTGTTCAGTACAGAACTAACAAGGTGAGTGCTAACAACCTTCTGAAGGTGAGAGCTAACAACCTTCTGAAGGTGAGAGCTAACAACCTTCTGAAGGTGAGAGCTAATAACCTTCTGAAGGTGAGAGCTAATGGTGAGAAGGTGAGAGCTAATAACCTTCTGAAGGTGAGAGCTAATGGTGAGAAGGTGAGAGCTAATAACCTTCTGAAGGTGAGAGCTAATGGTGAGAAGGTGAGAGCTAATAACCTTCTGAAGGTGAGAGCTAATGGTGAGAAGGTGAGAGCTAATAACCTTCTGAAGGTGAGAGCTAATGGTGAGAAGGTGAGAGCTAATAACCTTCTGAAGGTGAGAGCGAACAACCTTCTGAAGGTGAAAGCTCTCAGTAATACTTCAGTATTGAATTATATTTACAGAATAATCCATAATTTATCTCCAATGAGCTTCAGTGAGATGGGAGGAAATGTAATTAGACAACCAATCAGAAACCTTTCTAGAAACAATGTCCTTGTTCGTTATAATCCACTCAGGAATCTCCATGAGGAACATCAGGTGGACCGGGTCCTCAGGCAACCGGGTCCTCAGGCAACCGGGTCCTCAGGCAACCGGGTCCTCAGGCAACCGGTTCCTCAGGCAACCGGGTCCTCAGGCAACCGGTTCCTCAGGCAACCGGGTCCTCAGGCAACCGGTTCCTCAGGCGGACCGGGTCCTCAGGCAGACTGGGTCCCTAGACAGACTGGGTCCCTAGACAGACCGGGTCCCTAGGCAGGACCGGGTCCCTAAGCAGACCGGGTCCTCAGGCCCGGTCCTCTTATTCTAGGGCTCGAACTCTTCTGGTTTGGCTCATTCTTGCATCCCATAATAGTCTCGTTTGACCTCGTGGATCCTGTTTGATTTGATATGTTTTTATTGTGGAGCACTTTGCACCTTTGTTTGGAAAGGTGCTGAACACACCAAGTTATTGTGGTTATGAACCATATTGAGTGGTCGGCGGGTCAGAACCGTGATGGGACCCTCGGCCCAGGAGGGGGCTCCTCTGTGTTGACTCAGCCGCCTCGGGATGCCGGTGTCAGATAGAAGACGGGTCCGGGTTTAGAGGAAGAACAACAGCTGACTCCCTTTCTCCCCTCCGGGTCTGAGCAGCAGAAACGCTCGGCATTGTGGGAACCGCAGGTGTAAGGCGAGCCCATCGCCTACTGGTTCCCTCTCTCTCTCTCTGGCAGCGACGCAGGAACAGAACGGGACGCTTTGAGGGGAACGTGTGATTCACATCGCTTCAGACCTTCAGACTGGGGTCCTGGTCTAGAGGTCTAGAGACTCCCTTCAGACCTTCAGACTGGGGTCCTGGTCTAGAGGTCTAGAGACTCCCTTCAGACCTTCAGACTGGGGTCCTGGTCTAAAGGTCTAGAGACTCCCTTCAGACCTTCAGACTGGGGTCCTGGTCTAAAGGTCTAGAGACTCCCTTCAGACCTTCAGACTGGGGTCCTGGTCTAAAGGTCTAGAGACTCCCTTCAGACCTTCAGACTGGGGTCCTGGTCTAGAGGTCTAGAGACTCCCTTCAGACCTTCAGACTGGGGTCCTGGTCTAAAGACTCCCTTCAGACCTTCAGACTGAGGTCCTGGTCTAGAGGTCTAGAGACTCCCTTCAGAAAAAACTCACACCTGACTTTATTATTACCTGACTTTATATTATTATACATAATATGGGATCAGTGTTGCACTTCTGTTTACGTACACTGGATTATTTTACACAAATCATGTATTTAAATACTAAAGCATGTTATTCCCCTCAGAAGAGTCTGTCTCCTCTTCTGTCTCCTCTCCTGCCTCCTCTCCTGTCTCCTCTCCTGCCTCCTCTCCTGTCTCCTCTCGTCTCCTCTCCTCTTCTGTCTCCTCTCCTGTCTCCTCTCCTCTTCTGTCTCCTCTCCTGTCTCCTCTTCTCTTCTGTCTCCTCTCCTGTCTCCTCTCTTGTCTCCTCTCCTGTCTCCTCTCTTGTCTCCTCTCTTGTCTCCTCTTCTCTCCTGTCTCCTCTCTTGTCTCCTCTCCTGTCTCCTCTCTTGTCTCCTCTCTTGTCTCCTCTTCTCTCCTGTCTCCTCTCTTGTCTCCTCTCCTGTCTCCTCTCTTGTCTCCTCTTCTCTTCTGTCTCCTCTCCTGTCTCCTCTTCTCTTCTGTCTCCTCTCCTGTCTCCTCTCTTGTCTCCTCTTCTCTCCTGTCTCCTCTCTTGTCTCCTCTTCTCTTCTGTCTCCTCTCCTGTCTCCTCTTCTCTCCTGTCTCCTCTCTTGTCTCCTCTCCTGTCTCCTCTCTTGTCTCCTCTTCTCTTCTGTCTCCTCTCCTGTCTCCTCTTCTCTTCTGTCTCCTCTCCTGTCTCCTCTCCTTCCTCCAGGTCCCCTCTGACTCGTGATGATGTCATCAGTGGTTCTCTCACTGTCCTTGCAGAGGAAGAGAGGAGGAGATAAGACGGCCTCCACTTCTCCAGCTGTTTGTCCTCAGACAGCCGGACATCTTTATCTCCTCCAGGAGTCAGACTCCACCGTGAGGAGGGACGGACCTCAGACCTGATCTCAGACCTGGAGGCTGCAGGACCAGACATGACTCGTTTTTACACTTCCTGTTTCCTCAAGAACATTTGATGTCTTTCACTTTAACTCTTTCTTTCTTTTTCGAGACAACCTCCAGTTCTTTAATGTGTTGAAGCTGAACCTGGAGACCCGTTCCAGGTCTAGACCTGATCCTGGTTCTTGGAGTCGGCTGCAGACATTAATCTGGAGGTGATAAGTGGCTCTGGATGCTGATGGAACGTGTTGTGTTCATGGACTCAGATAAAAAACGACGTATCTCTACTTCAGAAGGTCAGAGCTTCTCAACTCTTCGTCGGCTGATTATGAAACGAGCTCTGATCTCATGACCAACACTACTAATAAAGTCTTTCTGCTCATTGCTAAACCAAATGAAAAGACTCCCGTTTCATTTCATAAACCAGGAGTGTTGTTTATAGTAAATGTGATCCGGTCTCATCTTCAGTGTTATAGATATCAGACGATTAGACATTAATATGTGAGTTTGTGTGTATTAATGCTGAAAACTAGATTTATTGTGTTTCTGAGGACTCAGTGTCAGAGCGTTTATCAGGAAGCTGCTTTCAAATGGCTGAACTTAAGATATTAATGAAAATAATAAATAAATAAAAATCCTATATTAATAAATCAAGCTATTAATGAACATAACAACAATTAAATTAAAAAAAGAAGTAAGATATTACCAGTTACAAAAATAAGAAATATAATTATATCTTAAAATGATTATTACAGACAATGAAGAAAAAGAAAATCCCAATCATAAATGAATATATAAATGCAAGTTACAAATGATAAAAATATGTTTATTTATCTTGCTGTGAATTAAAATATTAATGTTGATTAAGAAGTATATAACAAACATTTAAATAAGAATGAATCAAGCTGTAAAACAAAAAGAACAAAGTCTGAATAATGAAGTTTAACAAACTGTCTCCTGTGGAGATAAGTTTGCACACGGCGCCCTCTGGTGGCGGACCATGTTAACGACGCACTTCCGCCCTAGATGACGCAGCATCCGGTTGTGCAGCAGCCATTTTGTCTGTGCGGGCAAGTCTTCCCCGACGGTTACGAACTGCAGTTCCACCTTCGGAAACAATTTTTAAAATGTTGTTGTTGGCGGTTTATTTCACTTTATGTTCCGCGTGAGCGCCGTTTAAAATAAAACAAAATAAAAGCCGCGCGCCGCCATGTCGTGCGCGGAGAGCTACCTCGCTATCATCCGCTATCTGACCGACGAGCGCGAGCCCTACGCGGCCGGGACCCCCGGGAACACCAAGCGGAAGATCCGGAAGGCCGCCACCTGCTACGTGGTCCGGGACGGGACCCTGTTCTACCAGCGCCGCCTCAAGGGCCACAACCACTTCACCGAGCTGCAGGTGGTGCTGCGGGACGGCCAGAGGGAGGAGCTCATCAGGGCCGCCCACGTGCTGCCGGAGGGCGGGGAGCACCTGAACCAGCAGCTCACCTGGGACTCCATCTCCCAGAAGTACTGGTGGAGAGGTAGGGACTGTGGGGGGTAGAGACCTTCACCTGGGACCCATGACTGTGGGGGGTAGAGACCTTCACCTGGGACCCATGACTGTGGGGGGTAGAGACCTTCACCTGGGACCCATGACTGTGGGGGGTAGAGACCTTCACCTGGGACCCATGACTGTGGGGGGTAGAGACCTTCACCTGGGACCCATGAGACTAGGAGACCCGGGTCCCTGTGTGGGGGGGTCAGAGACCAGGAGAACCAGGGAGACCAGATGGTCTCAGGGTCCCGTAGTGGTCAAGAATCAAGAACATGAAGATTGAATAAATATACAAAATATACGACACAAATATTATTACAATATAAAATGGAAAAAGTACATAAAATAAATTCTGTAAAAGTAGTAAATAAATACATAAATACAATAATAATAAATATGGATGTGACGACGCTCACAGGAAACAGGAAGAAGCCGTTAAGTTAAAACTGGAGTATTGACTTATTGACTTATTGATAGTAGATTTCTCGTATTGATCCAGAGAAACAACACGTGACCGTTGTCTCCCCCTAGTGGTGAGTTGAAGCGCTGCGTTCTCGTCACAAGCTGCTGTCCAGTAAGATCATGGAACATGATATTATGATATCATAATAATTCTATGTTTAGTTCGTCGTCTCTGCAGCTCCACAGTGTTTTCTTTAAATCAATAACTAATATACTTCTGCCCTCAGGGATCCTGAAGAACGTGAAGGACCACATCCGGGAATGCTCCTCGTGTCAGAGCCGCCGCGGCGTCGACGACGGCTCCGGCGCTCGGACCTTCACCCGGCCGGGGAGACGCAAGGCGGCCGCCGCCGAGGAAGAGGAGCAGGAGGAAGAGGAGGAAGAGGAGGGAGACGACGGGTCGGTCTTCACCGACTCGTCTTCTCAGCCGAGGTCCAAGACGACCCCCAAACACGAGCTGGTCTTTGTAGGTTCACCTGTTTACCTGTTTACCAGTTCACCCGTTCACTCGTTTACCTGTTTACCAGTTTGGCTCTCATGCTGCTCCACTTCATTAAGGTCTCTCTCTCTCTCTCTCTCTTCCCCCCAGGTGGACAGTAAAGGTGAGGTGAACCAGTTCCTCCCTAAACACAGCCAGACGATGCTGGACCAGCTGAACCAGCAGCGTCTGGGTAACCAGTTCTGTGACATCACGCTGCTGATCGAGGGCGAGGAGCACCGCGCCCACAAGGCGGTGCTGGCGGCCTGCAGCGAGTACTTCAACCAGCTGTTCTACGAGAAGGGCGCCGCCTCCACGCACGAGGCCGTGGTGGACCTGTCCGGTGAGCCGGGTTCTGAGTTCTGATGCCGCAGGTTCTGATTCTGTGTTATTAGCGCCATTAGCGTCATTCGCGCTGCGTTCTTAGCATTATTAACGCTGTTAGCATAATTTGCATCATTAGCGCCATTAGCATCATTAGCATAATTTGCGCTGCGTTATTAGCATAATTATTATTATTAGCACCATTAGCATAATTAGCACCATTTGCGCTATTAGCATAATTTGCATCATTAGCATCATTTGCGTCATTCACGCTGCGTTATTAGCAAATTTGCATCATTAGCGTCATTCGCACTGCGTTATTAGCGTTATTAGCATCATTAGCGTCATTCCCGCCGCTCGGCGTAACATTCTCTCTTTCCGCAACCATTCCGTCTGCATCGCCTCTGCTTGTTCTCCTGTTTGTTCTGAACGCATCGTGACGCCTCTCCTCTCCGCAGGTTTCACCAAAGTCAGCTTCCTGCCGCTGCTGGACTTCGCCTACACGTCCACGCTCACCTTCCACTTCTGCGTCATGGCCGACATCGCCAACCTGGCGCGCCACCTGCTGATGACGGAGGTGCTGCAGATCTGCGAGTCGGTGCACCGGCAGGTGGAGGAGCAGCAGCTGACGGTGTACCAGCGCGGCGACGTGCACACGGTGGTGTCCAGCCGGCCGGCGCCGCCCGGGGGCGCGGCGGAGGACGCCTTCACCGTCACCATCGAGAGCGACGGGCGCGCCGTGGTCACGCAGGGCGGCGAGCCCGTCACCTTCGTGGCGACGCCCGACGAGGCCTACGTCGCCGAGGGGGAAGAGGTGCATTGTGGAGCGGCGGCGGGACAGAGCGACGCGGTGACTCTGATGGCCGAGCCGGGGGAGACGCTCACGCTGATCTCCGGCGGCGGCGACGGCCCGGAGGAGGGCGGCACGATGACCGTGGTCACGCACAGCGGCCAGGCCGGCGCCAGCGAGTCGCTCGCTGTGGTGTCGGCCTGCCTGGTGCTGGAGCAGCAGGCGCCGGCCCCGGGGGCCTTCGTCCTCAACGAGGGCCCGGACCACGCAGACCCCTCGCAGATCGTCACGCTGTCCTCTGAGGCGCCGGCGGATGAGGCGCCGGCGGATGAGACGCCGGTGGAGGAGGCGCCGGTGGAGGAGGCGCCGGTGGAGGAGGCGCCGGTGGAGGAGGCGCCTCCAGAGCCGGTGCCCCAGAAGCGTAAGCGAGGGCGTCCGGCCAAAGTGAAGAAGGAGGTGGAGCTGCAGGAGGACGCCGCTCTGGAGGAGGAGGAGCCCTCCGCCGACGACGAGGTACTCGGGGACAAGCGGGATGTGGCGGGCGACCCGAACCGGAGACGGCTCCGGCAGCGCTCCATCGCCGAGGGCGGCTACGCCCGGCTACACATGGGGCTGGAGGAGGAGGAGGAGGGCCGGAGGGCGGCGGCCTCGCCCAGAGCGGCCGCGCTCAAGGTAGAGACCATGTTTATGACCTGATGCTCGTTATTGATCACTGATGATCCATATCAACGGTTAAAGATCCATATTGCTATTTTTATTATAGCAGCTAGTCCACAAGGAGCCAGAATATTATTTATTTAAACTCAGTAAACTAGCGGTGCTGCTAACGTTACTAGCTCTCCTGTTGGTTCTCCGTTAGCGGTGCTGCTAACGTTACTAGCTCTCCTGTTGGTTCTCCGTTAGCGGTGCTGCTAACGTTACTAGCTCTCCTCCTGTTGGTTCTCCGTTAGCTGTGCTGCTAACATTACTAGCTCTCCTCCTGTTGGTTCTCCGTTAGCGGTGCTGCTAACGTTGCTAGCTCTCCTCCTGTTGGCTCTCTGTTAGCGGTGCTGCTAACGTTACTAGCTCTCCTCCTGTTGGTCTAAACACTGATTGGTTGTTTACAAAGTCACATGATCAGAGACTACAGGAACATCCATGATGTACTGGTCACATGATCTACTGTTCACATGTTCTACTGGTCACATGATCTGCTGGTTAACACTTTAACTGGACCCGTTACTCCTCTGGTGTTGTCCATGATGCGTTCAGGTGCCTCTGAGGACGGGTAAGAGGGGCCGCCCACCAAAGCAGCCGGTAGAGGCTGAAGGTGACGCTCAGTCCGAGGAGCCGGATTCCGGAGCCGCGGACGGCGCGACGCCGGTGGAGTTCAGCGCGGAGGAGGCGGGGCCAAAGGGGGCGGAGCCAGAGGCCAAGCAGGAAGCCGCCGGCGACGGAGAACACACCTGCTCTGAGTGCGGCGCGTCGTTCCAGAGACGATACGCTCTCATCATGCACACGCTGAAGCACGAGAAGGCTCGAGGGTACAAGTGCAGCGTGAGTACCAGAGACATGCTTACTCACAACATGCTTACTCACAACATGCTTATTTACATGCTTACTCACAACATGCTTATTTACATGCTTACTCACAACATGCTTACTCACAACATGCTTATTTACATGCTTACTCACAACATGCTTATTTACATGCTTACTCACAACATGCTTACTCACAACATGCTTACTCACAACATGCTTACTCACAACATGCTTATTTAGAACATGTTTACTCACAACATGCTTACTCACAACATGCTTACTCACAACATGCTTATTCACAACATGTTTACTCACAACATGCTTACTCACAACATGCTTATTTACATGCTTACTCACAACATGCTTATTTACATGCTTACTCACAACATGCTTACTCACAACATGCTTATTTACATGCTTACTCACAACATGCTTATTTACATGCTTACTCACAACATGCTTACTCACAACATGCTTACTCACAACATGCTTATTTAGAACATGTTTACTCACAACATGCTTACTCACAACATGCTTACTCACAACATGCTTATTTACAACATGTTTACTCACAACATGCTTACTCACAACATGCTTACTCACAACATGCTTACTCACAACATGCTTACTCACAACATGTTTATTTACAACATGCTTACTCACAACATGCTTATTTACATGCTTACTCACAACATGCTTATTTACATGCTTACTCACAACATGCTTATTTACATGCTTACTCACAACATGCTTACTCACAACATGCTTATTTACATGCTTACTCACAACATGCTTACTCACAACATGTTTACTCACAACATGTTTACTCACAACATGCTTACTCACAACATGCTTACTCACAACATGCTTACTCACAACATGCTTATTTAGAACATGTTTACTCACAACATGCTTACTCACAACATGCTTACTCACAACATGCTCATTTACAACATGTTTACTCACAACATGCTTACTCACAACATGCTTATTTACATCATGCTTATTTACATGCTTACTCACAACATGCTTATTTACATGCTTACTCACAACATGCTTACTCACAACATGCTTATTTAGAACATGTTTACTCACAACATGCTTACTCACAACATGCTTACTCACAACATGCTTATTTACAACATGTTTACTCACAACATGCTTACTCACAACATGCTTACTCACAACATGCTTACTCACAACATGTTTATTTACAACATGCTTACTCACAACATGCTTATTTACATGCTTACTCACAACATGCTTATTTACATGCTTACTCACAACATGCTTACTCACAACATGCTTATTTACATGCTTACTCACAACATGCTTATTTACATGCTTACTCACAACATGCTTACTCACAACATGCTTATTTAGAACATGTTTACTCACAACATGCTTACTCACAACATGTTTATTTACAACATGTTTACTCACAACATGCTTACTCACAACATGCTTACTCACAACATGCTTATTTACATGCTTACTCACAACATGCTTATTTACATGCTTGCTCACAACATGCTTACTCACATCATGCTTACTCACAACATGTTTATTTACAACATGTTTACTCACAACATGCTTACTCACAACATGCTGACTCGCATGATTACTCACAACATGCTTACTCACAACATGCTTACTCACAACATGTTTATTTACAACATGCTTACTCACAACATGCTTATTTACATGCTTACTCACAACATGCTTATTTACATGCTTACTCACAACATGTTTACTCACATCATGCTTACTCACAACATGTTTATTTACAACATGTTTACTCACAACATGCTTACTCACAACATGCTAACTCGCATGATTACTCACAACATGCTTACTCACAACATGCTTATTTACATGCTTACTCACAACATGCTTACTCACAACATGCTTACTCACAACATGCTTACTCACAACATGCTTACTCACATCATGCTTACTCACAACATGCTTATTTACATGCTTACTCACAACATGCTTATTTACATGCTTACTCACAACATGCTTACTCACAACATGCTTACTCACAACATGTTTACTCACAACATGTTTACTCACAACATGCTTACTCACAACATGCTTACTCACAACATGCTTATTCGCATGCTTACTCACAACATGCTTACTCACAACATGCTTACTCGCATCATGCTTACTCACAACATGCTTATTCGCATGTTTACTCACAACATGCTTACTCGCATCATGCTTACTCGCATCATGCTTACTCGCAACATGCTTACTCGCAACATGCTTACTCGCAACATGCTTACTCGCAACATGCTTACTCGCAACATGCTTACTCGCAACATGCTTACTCGTAACATGCTTACTCGTAACATGCTTACTCGCAACATGCTTACTCACAACATGCTTACTCGCATCATGCTTACTCGCATCATGCTTACTCACAACATGCTTACTCACAACATGCTTACTTACAACATGTTTACTCACAACATGCTTACTCGCATGTTTACTCACAACATGCTTACTCACAACATGTTTACTCACAACATGTTTATTTACATGCTTACTCACAACATGCTTACTCACAACATGCTTATTTAGAACATGCTTATTTAGAACATGCTTACTCACAACATGTTTATTTACAACATGTTTACTCACAACATGTTTACTCACAACATGTTTACTCACAACATGTTTATTTACAACATGTTTACTCACAACATGCTTACTCACAACGTGCTTACTCGCAACATGCTTACTCACAACATGTTTACTCACAACGTGTTTACTCACAACGTGTTTATTTACATGCTTACTCACAACATGCTTCCTCACAACATGTTTACTCGCAACATGTTTACTCACAACATGCTTACTCGCATGTTTACTCACAACATGTTTACTCACAACATGTTTACTCAACATGTTTATTTACATGTTTACTCACAACATGTTTATTTACATGTTTACTAACAACGTGTTTACTCACAACATGTTTATTTACATGTTTACTCACAACATGTTTACTCACACATGTTTATTTACATGTTTACTCACAACGTGTTTACTCACAACGTGTTTATTTACATGTTTACTCACAACATGTTTATTTACATGTTTACTCACAACATGTTTATTTACATGTTTACTCACAACATGTTTACTCACAACATGTTTATTTACATGCTTACTCACAACATGTATATTTACAACATGCTTACTCACAACATGTTTATTTACAACATGTTTACTCACAACATGCTTACTCACAACATGTGTACTCACAACATGCTTACTTGCATGTTTACTCACAACATGCTTACTCACAACATGTTTATTTACATGCTTACTCACAACATGTATATTTACAACATGCTTACTCACAACATGTTTATTTACAACATGTTTACTCACAACATGCTTACTCACAACATGTTTACTCACAACATGCTTACTCACAACATGCTTACTCACAACATGCTAACTCGCAACATGCTTACTCGCATCATGCTTACTCACAACATGCTTACTCACAACATGCTTACTCACAACATGTTTATTTACAACATGCTTACTCACAACATGTTTACTCACAACATGCTTACTCGCATGTTTACTCACAACATGCTTACTCACAACATGTTTACTCACAACATGTTTATTTACATGCTTACTCACAACATGTTTACTCACAACATGTATATTTACATGCTTACTCACAACATGTTTACTCACAACATGCTTACTCACAACATGCTTACTCACAACATGCTAACTCGCAACATGCTTACTCGCATCATGCTTACTCACAACATGCTTACTCACAACATGCTTACTCACAACATGTTTATTTACAACATGCTTACTCACAACATGTTTACTCACAACATGCTTACTCGCATGTTTACTCACAACATGCTTACTCACAACATGTTTACTCACAACATGTTTATTTACATGCTTACTCACAACATGCTTACTCACAACGTGCTTACTCGCAACATGCTTACTCACAACGTGCTTACTTGCAACATGCTTACTCACAACATGTTTACTCACAACGTTTTTACTCACAACGTGTTTATTTACATGTTTACTCACAACATGCTTCCTCACAACATGTTTACTCGCAACATGTTTACTCACAATATGCTTACTCGCATGTTTACTCACAACATGTTTACTCACAACATGCTCACAACATGTTTACTCACAACATGTTTATTTACATGCTTACTAACAACGTGTTTACTCACAACATGTTTATTTACATGTTTACTCACAACATGTTTACTCACACCATGTTTATTTACATGTTTACTCACAACATGTTTATTTACATGTTTACTCACAACATGTTTATTTACATGCTTACTCACAACATGCTTATTTACATGCTTACTCACAACATGCTTATTTACATGCTTACTCACAACATGCTTACTCACAACATGCTTATTTAGAACATGTTTACTCACAACATGCTTACTCACAACATGCTTACTCACAACATGCTTATTTACAACATGTTTACTCACAACATGCTTACTCACAACATGCTTACTCACAACATGCTTACTCACAACATGTTTATTTACAACATGCTTACTCACAACATGCTTATTTACATGCTTACTCACAACATGCTTATTTACATGCTTACTCACAACATGCTTACTCACAACATGCTTATTTACATGCTTACTCACAACATGCTTATTTACATGCTTACTCACAACATGCTTACTCACAACATGCTTATTTAGAACATGTTTACTCACAACATGCTTACTCACAACATGTTTATTTACAACATGTTTACTCACAACATGCTTACTCACAACATGCTTACTCACAACATGCTTATTTACATGCTTACTCACAACATGCTTATTTACATGCTTACTCACAACATGCTTACTCACATCATGCTTACTCACAACATGTTTATTTACAACATGTTTACTCACAACATGCTTACTCACAACATGCTGACTCGCATGATTACTCACAACATGCTTACTCACAACATGCTTACTCACAACATGTTTATTTACAACATGCTTACTCACAACATGCTTATTTACATGCTTACTCACAACATGCTTATTTACATGCTTACTCACAACATGTTTACTCACATCATGCTTACTCACAACATGTTTATTTACAACATGTTTACTCACAACATGCTTACTCACAACATGCTAACTCGCATGATTACTCACAACATGCTTACTCACAACATGCTTATTTACATGCTTACTCACAACATGCTTACTCACAACATGCTTACTCACAACATGCTTACTCACAACATGCTTACTCACATCATGCTTACTCACAACATGCTTATTTACATGCTTACTCACAACATGCTTATTTACATGCTTACTCACAACATGCTTACTCACAACATGCTTACTCACAACATGTTTACTCACAACATGTTTACTCACAACATGCTTACTCACAACATGCTTACTCACAACATGCTTATTCGCATGCTTACTCACAACATGCTTACTCACAACATGCTTACTCGCATCATGCTTACTCACAACATGCTTATTCGCATGTTTACTCACAACATGCTTACTCGCATCATGCTTACTCGCATCATGCTTACTCGCAACATGCTTACTCGCAACATGCTTACTCGCAACATGCTTACTCGCAACATGCTTACTCGCAACATGCTTACTCGCAACATGCTTACTCGTAACATGCTTACTCGTAACATGCTTACTCGCAACATGCTTACTCACAACATGCTTACTCGCATCATGCTTACTCGCATCATGCTTACTCACAACATGCTTACTCACAACATGCTTACTTACAACATGTTTACTCACAACATGCTTACTCGCATGTTTACTCACAACATGCTTACTCACAACATGTTTACTCACAACATGTTTATTTACATGCTTACTCACAACATGCTTACTCACAACATGCTTATTTAGAACATGCTTATTTAGAACATGCTTACTCACAACATGTTTATTTACAACATGTTTACTCACAACATGTTTACTCACAACATGTTTACTCACAACATGTTTATTTACAACATGTTTACTCACAACATGCTTACTCACAACGTGCTTACTCGCAACATGCTTACTCACAACATGTTTACTCACAACGTGTTTACTCACAACGTGTTTATTTACATGCTTACTCACAACATGCTTCCTCACAACATGTTTACTCGCAACATGTTTACTCACAACATGCTTACTCGCATGTTTACTCACAACATGTTTACTCACAACATGTTTACTCAACATGTTTATTTACATGTTTACTCACAACATGTTTATTTACATGTTTACTAACAACGTGTTTACTCACAACATGTTTATTTACATGTTTACTCACAACATGTTTACTCACACATGTTTATTTACATGTTTACTCACAACGTGTTTACTCACAACGTGTTTATTTACATGTTTACTCACAACATGTTTATTTACATGTTTACTCACAACATGTTTATTTACATGTTTACTCACAACATGTTTACTCACAACATGTTTATTTACATGCTTACTCACAACATGTATATTTACAACATGCTTACTCACAACATGTTTATTTACAACATGTTTACTCACAACATGCTTACTCACAACATGTGTACTCACAACATGCTTACTTGCATGTTTACTCACAACATGCTTACTCACAACATGTTTATTTACATGCTTACTCACAACATGTATATTTACAACATGCTTACTCACAACATGTTTATTTACAACATGTTTACTCACAACATGCTTACTCACAACATGTTTACTCACAACATGCTTACTCACAACATGCTTACTCACAACATGCTAACTCGCAACATGCTTACTCGCATCATGCTTACTCACAACATGCTTACTCACAACATGCTTACTCACAACATGTTTATTTACAACATGCTTACTCACAACATGTTTACTCACAACATGCTTACTCGCATGTTTACTCACAACATGCTTACTCACAACATGTTTACTCACAACATGTTTATTTACATGCTTACTCACAACATGTTTACTCACAACATGTATATTTACATGCTTACTCACAACATGTTTACTCACAACATGCTTACTCACAACATGCTTACTCACAACATGCTAACTCGCAACATGCTTACTCGCATCATGCTTACTCACAACATGCTTACTCACAACATGCTTACTCACAACATGTTTATTTACAACATGCTTACTCACAACATGTTTACTCACAACATGCTTACTCGCATGTTTACTCACAACATGCTTACTCACAACATGTTTACTCACAACATGTTTATTTACATGCTTACTCACAACATGCTTACTCACAACGTGCTTACTCGCAACATGCTTACTCACAACGTGCTTACTTGCAACATGCTTACTCACAACATGTTTACTCACAACGTTTTTACTCACAACGTGTTTATTTACATGTTTACTCACAACATGCTTCCTCACAACATGTTTACTCGCAACATGTTTACTCACAATATGCTTACTCGCATGTTTACTCACAACATGTTTACTCACAACATGCTCACAACATGTTTACTCACAACATGTTTATTTACATGCTTACTAACAACGTGTTTACTCACAACATGTTTATTTACATGTTTACTCACAACATGTTTACTCACACCATGTTTATTTACATGTTTACTCACAACATGTTTATTTACATGTTTACTCACAACATGTTTATTTACATGTTTACTCACAACATGTTTATTTACATGTTTACTCACAACATGTTTATTTACATGTTTACTCACAACATGCTTACTCACAACATGTTTACTCACAACATGCTTACTCACAACGTGTTTATTTACATGCTTACTCACAACGTGTTTATTTACATGTTTACTCACAACGTGTTTAGTCACACCGTGTTTACTCACAACATGTTTACATGTCCGTGTCCCTGCAGCTGTGCAGTAAGGAGTTCCAGTACGCCGCCTCTCTCCGGGCTCACCTGGCCCGGCACAAGCAGCAGAGCAGCCAGCGGGCGCCGGTCTCCAAGCCAGCCGGCGCCGAGGTCCAGCCGGACGGCGACCTGGACGAGAATACGTCGGCGGCGGCGGCGCCGCACACCAAGAGGGAGTTCGTGTGCGACATCTGCGGGAAGACGCTGCCGAAGCTCTACTCGCTGAGGATCCACATGCTGAACCACACGGGCGTCCGGCCGCACGCCTGCAAGGTCTGCGGGAAGACCTTCGCCCACAAGCACAGCCTGAAGATGCACCGCGCGCTGCACGACGTGTCCAAGCAGTTCCAGTGCGGCTTCTGCAAGAAGGCCTTCGTCAGCAAGCGCAGCATGGAGGAGCACACCAGCCTGCACACGGGTACGCTTCCTTTAGCTTTCAGCTAATGCTGCTTCAATATATTTTAAAGAATTACTGTTGATCAACATTGAGAGGATCAGTTGGGCGTCATCAGCATAGCTATGGTAGGAAAAGAAATGTGAGCGAAAGACAGAGAGAAGAGGAGAGGACCCAGGACGGAGCCTTGAGGGACCCCAGTAGTTTTTTCCACTGAAGACCAGTGAGGAAATGTTTCTTATCTCCACGTGTTCACCATGAACCTTAACCCTTAACTTGCTCCACAGGTGAGTCAAAGTACCTCTGCAACACCTGTGGAGCCACTTTCCACCGAGCCTCGGCTCTGAGCAAGCACCTGAAGAAGCACCTGCCCAGACCCGACGTCCGTCCGTTCGCCTGCGCTCAGTGAGTATCCCCGTCCCTCCATCTCTCTATCCCGTGCACCCCTCTATCCCCCCGTCCCTCCATCCCCCGTCCCTCCACCCCTCTACCCCTCCATCCCCCGTCCCTCCGTCACTCCATCCCCCTATCCGTCCACCCCTCCATCCCTCCATCCCTCTACCCCGCCATCCCCCCGTCCCTCCACCCCTGCATCCTCGTCCCTCCACCCTTTACCCCTGTATCCGTCCATCCCCGTCCCTCCATCCCTCTACCCCTCCATCTCCCCGTCCCTCCATCCCTCTACCCCTCCATCCCCATCCCTCCATCCCCCTATCCGTCCACCCCGCCATCCCCCCGTCCCTCCATCCCCCGTCCCTCCCCCCTTGCATCCTCGTCCCTCCACCCTTTACCCCTCTATCCGTCCACCCCTCCATCTCCATCCCCGTCCCTTCATCCCTCTACCCTTCCATCTCCCCGTCCCTCCATCCCTCTACCCCTCCATCCCCCGTCCCTCCACCCTCTACCCCTCTATCCGTCCACCCTTCCATCTCCATCCCCGTCCCTCCATCCCTCTACCCCAGTGATTGTCAACCAGTGTGTCACGGCACACCAGTGTGCTGTGACAGATCGTCAGGTGTGCCGTGAGAAAATTTCCAATTTCACTTAATTGGTCCAAAAAAATATTATTTAGCTGCCGCAAATAATGTTCCATTGTTGAGCATCTGAGCTGCAATATAGTGTCTGGCCTAGTAGTTTCCTATAGAACAGGTCTGCACCTTGTTCTGCTATTAAACAAACTAAACGGCCGTATGTTATTGATCGTACACGACAGCTTGTCATTTCTGGGTCGCGTTACAACTCTTTCCTCCCCGATGCGATGCACACAGGAGACACAGTGGACAGAGAGCTATCACTATTTTAAGCTATGAGCTCTCATGTTTAAAGCCCAACAGTTAAGGTATTTGTAGGTCAAGACAAACGTCCAACAGGCTGCAGCCTGGAGATCCATCAATGACGTTTCTGAGGCTCTGGAAATATTCTTCCAAAAGCCCGAAAAACACACTGAAGTGACAAAGCCTGCTCACTTTGTGGTCATCATTAAAATAAATGAACACCATGTTTCCTTTAAGTCAGTATTTATCAAACTGGGGCGTAGTACAGGTGGGGCGCAAGAGGAAATGCTGGTTTTACCGTACGCCGTTAATGGGTCACATGCACATGTACGACTCGCCGATTCTTGTCATTTCGCCAAAAGCCGATCTTTATGAGATCTCCGTGAGGTCGTCTTTTCAACATGGAGCATGAATTGAGAACGGCTGCATCAAATCTACCTCGTTTTAAAAAGAGTTGCAGAGGAAAGCAGCTCACTGCAGCCACTATTAATGATACAACGTTATGCTCACACATCTGCACTCATTCTGTTTTGCAAAAAAATAGCTTGTTGTTTTCCACAATAAGCTATTTAGTTGTAACTAAATATTAGTTATTTTTTGCACAGATATAACTTTATTTTCATTTTTCTAACAAAGTGATAACACATTTGTTTTTGTCTGATGGAGCAATCTGGTTTAATTGAAAGTGATTTCAATGTTCTATTATTTATAAAAGCACAGATGGAGTCACTAGTACTGTGAAGTATTACTTTGTAGTACTGTGAGGTGCCACGATGTAGTATGTCCGTCAGTCCCCTCCCCCCAAAGCTGTAAACCAGGGGAAACACTAAATAATGTGACATTCTGTAACTTTTTGGGTTGTTGGTGTGCCGCGGGATTTTTTTTATTGTAGAAAATGTGCCGCGGCTCAAAAAAGGTTGAAAAACACTGCACTACCCCTCCATCCCCGTCCCTCCACCCCTCCATTCCCCCCGTCCCTCCATCTCCCTATCCATCCACCCCTCCGTCCCCCCATCCCTCTATCCCCCCCGTCCTCAACCCAAACTCCCCACCCCTCCATCCCCCCATCCCTCCATCCACCCGTCCCTCCAACCCCCCCGTCCTGTCCCGTGACAGCCTTCTGACGCTCTGTCCCCTCAGCTGTGACAAGAGGTTCTACGAGGCGAAAGACCTGCAGCAGCACATGAACAAGCACATGGGCCTGAAGCCGTTCCAGTGCCAGGTGTGTGGGAAGTGCTACAGCTGGAAGAAGGACTGGTACTCCCACGTCAAGTCCCACAGCGTGGCCGAGCCCTTCAAGTAAGTCCTCCTGGTCTGTGTGTCCCCGTGTGTCCTCAGGTGTAACATGTGTCCTTTACATTTAGCTGACCTGTGTTACACGTGTCCTCATGTCCCCTCGTGTGTCCTCAGGTGTAACATGTGTCCTCGTGTGTAACACGTGTCCTCAGGTGTAACATGTGTCCTCATGTCCCCCGTGTGTCCTCAGGTGTAACGTCTGTGGGAAGGAGTTCTTTGAGAAGGCTCTGTTCAGGAGACACGTGAAGAAAGCGACTCACGGGAAGAAAGGCCGAGTGAAGCAGAACCTGGAGAGAGAGTGTGAGCAGTGTGGCAGGAAGTTCACTCAGCTGAGGGAGTACCGGCGGCACGTCAACAACCACCAGGGTGAGTTCATGTGATGAAAGACAAATGTTTCTAGGACTGGGCGGTATGGCCAAAAATTCATATCACGGTATTTTGTAAGATTCTGGAGGTTTCACGGTATATCACGTTTTTTATTTAAACACAAGTTACAACATGACTAAAGTTACAACATGACTAAAGTTATAACGTGACTAAAGTTATAACCATGACTAAAGTTACAACATGACTAAAGTTATAACATGACTAAAGTTATAACATGACTAAAGTTACAACATGACTAAAGTTACAACATGACTAAAGTTACAACATGACTAAAGTTACAACATGACTAAAGTTACAACATGACTAAAGTTATAACATGACTAAAGTTATAACCATGACTAAAGTTATAACATGACTAAAGTTATAACATGACTAAAGTTATAACATGACTAAAGTTATAACATGACTAAAGTTACAACATGACTAAAGTTACAACATGACTAAAGTTATAACATGACTAAAGTTATAACATGACTAAAGTTATAACATGACTAAAGTTATAACATGACTAAAGTTATAACATGACTAAAGTTACAACATGACTAAAGTTACAACATGACTAAAGTTACAACATGACTAAAGTTACAACATGACTAAAGTTACAACATGACTAAAGTTATAACCATGACTAAAGTTACAACATGACTAAAGTTACAACATGACTAAAGTTACAACATGACTAAAGTTACAACATGACTAAAGTTACAACATGACTAAAGTTACAACCATGACTAAAGTTACAACATGACTAAAGTTATAACATGACTAAAGTTACAACATGACTAAAGTTATAACATGACTAAAGTTACAACATGACTAAAGTTATAACCATGACTAAAGTTACAACATGACTAAAGTTATAACATGACTAAAGTTATAACCATGACTAAAGTTACAACATGACTAAAGTTATAACATGACTAAAGTTACAACATGACTAAAGTTATAACCATGACTAAAGTTACAACATGACTAAAGTTATAACATGACTAAAGTTATAACATGACTAAAGTTACAACATGACTAAAGTTATAACATGACTAAAGTTACAACATGACTAAAGTTACAACATGACTAAAGTTACAACATGACTAAAGTTACAACATGACTAAAGTTACAACATGACTAAAGTTATAACCATGACTAAAGTTACAACATGACTAAAGTTACAACATGACTAAAGTTACAACATGACTAAAGTTATAACATGACTAAAGTTACAACATGACTAAAGTTACAACATGACTAAAGTTACAACATGACTAAAGTTATAACATGACTAAAGTTACAACATGACTAAAGTTACAACATGACTAAAGTTATAACCATGACTAAAGTTACAACATGACTAAAGTTATAACATGACTAAAGTTACAACATGACTAAAGTTATAACCATGACTAAAGTTACAACATGACTAAAGTTATAACATGACTAAAGTTACAACATGACTAAAGTTACAACATGACTAAAGTTACAACATGACTAAAGTTATAACATGACTAAAGTTACAACATGACTAAAGTTACAACATGACTAAAGTTATAACATGACTAAAGTTACAACATGACTAAAGTTACAACATGACTAAAGTTATAACCATGACTAAAGTTACAACATGACTAAAGTTACAACATGACTAAAGTTACAACATGACTAAAGTTACAACATGACTAAAGTTACAACATGACTAAAGTTATAACCATGACTAAAGTTATAACCATGACTAAAGTTACAACATGACTAAAGTTACAACATGACTAAAGTTATAACATGACTAAAGTTACAACATGACTAAAGTTATAACCATGACTAAAGTTATAACCATGACTAAAGTTACAACATGACTAAAGTTACAACATGACTAAAGTTACAACATGACTAAAGTTATAACCATGACTAAAGTTACAACATGACTAAAGTTACAACATGACTAAAGTTACAACATGACTAAAGTTACAACATGACTAAAGTTATAACATGACTAAAGTTACAACATGACTAAAGTTACAACATGACTAAAGTTACAACATGACTAAAGTTATAACCATGACTAAAGTTACAACATGACTAAAGTTACAACATGACTAAAGTTACAACATGACTAAAGTTATAACATGACTAAAGTTACAACATGACTAAAGTTACAACATGACTAAAGTTACAACATGACTAAAGTTACAACATGACTAAAGTTACAACATGACTAAAGTTACAACATGACTAAAGTTATAACATGACTAAAGTTACAACATGACTAAAGTTATAACCATGACTAAAGTTATAACCATGACTAAAGTTACAACATGACTAAAGTTACAACATGACTAAAGTTATAACATGACTAAAGTTACAACATGACTAAAGTTATAACATGACTAAAGTTACAACATGACTAAAGTTATAACCATGACTAAAGTTACAACATGACTAAAGTTATAACATGACTAAAGTTACAACATGACTAAAGTTATAACATGACTAAAGTTACAACATGACTAAAGTTATAACCATGACTAAAGTTACAACATGACTAAAGTTACAACATGACTAAAGTTACAACATGACTAAAGTTATAACATGACTAAAGTTACAACATGACTAAAGTTATAACATGACTAAAGTTACAACATGACTAAAGTTACAACATGACTAAAGTTATAACCATGACTAAAGTTATAACATGACTAAAGTTACAACATGACTAAAGTTACAACATGACTAAAGTTACAACATGACTAAAGTTATAACATGACTAAAGTTATAACATGACTAAAGTTATAACCATGACTAAAGTTACAACATGACTAAAGTTACAACATGACTAAAGTTACAACATGACTAAAGTTATAACATGACTAAAGTTACAACATGACTAAAGTTATAACATGACTAAAGTTATAACATGACTAAAGTTACAACATGACTAAAGTTATAACATGACTAAAGTTACAACATGACTAAAGTTATAACATGACTAAAGTTATAACATGACTAAAGTTACAACATGACTAAAGTTATAACATGACTAAAGTTATAACATGACTAAAGTTACAACATGACTAAAGTTATAACATGACTAAAGTTACAACATGACTAAAGTTACAACATGACTAAAGTTATAACCATGACTAAAGTTATAACATGACTAAAGTTACAACATGACTAAAGTTACAACATGACTAAAGTTACAACATGACTAAAGTTATAACCATGACTAAAGTTACAACATGACTAAAGTTATAACATGACTAAAGTTATAACATGACTAAAGTTATAACCATGACTAAAGTTACAACATGACTAAAGTTACAACATGACTAAAGTTACAACATGACTAAAGTTATAACATGACTAAAGTTACAACATGACTAAAGTTATAACATGACTAAAGTTATAACATGACTAAAGTTACAACATGACTAAAGTTATAACATGACTAAAGTTACAACATGACTAAAGTTACAACATGACTAAAGTTATAACCATGACTAAAGTTATAACATGACTAAAGTTACAACATGACTAAAGTTACAACATGACTAAAGTTATAACCATGACTAAAGTTACAACATGACTAAAGTTATAACATGACTAAAGTTATAACATGACTAAAGTTACAACATGACTAAAGTTACAACATGACTAAAGTTACAACATGACTAAAGTTACAACATGACTAAAGTTACAACATGACTAAAGTTACAACATGACTAAAGTTACAACATGACTAAAGTTATAACATGACTAAATGACTAAAGTTACAACATGACTAAATGACTAAAGTTACAACATGACTACATGACTAAAGTTACAACATGACTAAAGTTATAACCAGTATCAGGACAGATAAAAGTTGACTTTCTGTTGTAACGTTGCCCCCACCTCCCCACCCCCCCGCCCCCCCTGCCCTCCCCATGCCCCCCGCCCTTCCGCAGGAGTGAAGCCGTTCGAGTGCCTGACGTGCGGTGTGGCGTGGGCCGACGCCCGCTCCCTGAAGCGCCACGTGCGCACGCACACGGGCGAGCGCCCGTACGTGTGCCCGATGTGCCAGGAGGCGCACATCGACGCCCGCACGCTGCGCAAGCACATGGCCAAGTTCCACGGGGACAACCTGCCGGGCAAGATCATGCTGGAGAAGGACACGCTGCAGTTCCACAACCAGGGCACGCAGGTGGAGCACGCCGTCAGCATCCTGGCCTCCGAGCTGCCGCCGGAGCTGAGGCCCGGCCCGCCGGAGGGGGAGGAGGGCGGGGAGGAGCAGGAGGTGGAGGAGGTGCTCATCACGGAGGAGACGGTGGAGGCGGTGCAGGGCGTGCAGGCGGCGGGCGAGGGCCCGGCCTCCAGCACGCTTTCGGACCAGGGCATCATGCAGGTGGTGAACTACGTCCTCGCCCAGCAGGGCCTCAATGACCCCAAGATGGAGGACGGGCCCGAGGTCATCCAGACCATGGAGGTCGAGGTGGCCCACGTGGCTGAGGTGGAGTGACTCGCTGGGGAGGGAGGGAGAGAGAGAGAGAGAGAGAGAGAGAGATGTTCCGTCAATGTAAATATATACCATGTGTGAATAAATGAATGAATTGACTCACGACGACTCAGAGGAATAAAGAGGAAACACACGACTATGGGTTCATCTAACAGCAGATAATTCACTCACTCACTCAGTCACTCATTCATTCACTTTAACTCATTCTCTTTCACTATTTCACTTTCTCATTCATTCTCATTCACTCAGTCACTTTCACTCATTCACTTTTACTCTTTCATTCATTCACTCAGTCATCTACTTGAACTCATTCACGCTGACTCATTCCCTTTGAATTCAGTTCAGTTTATTTTATATAGCCCAACATCACAAATACAAACTCCCCTCAGGGCTTTACAGTCTTTAGCATAACATCCTGTCCCGGGACCTCACATCGGATCAGGAACAACTCCCCAAATAAAGAGAGTAGAAACCCTTTCACAGGGAAAACAGGAAGAACCTTTATAGAGCAACAGAGGAGGATCCCTCTCCCGGATGGACAGAAGAATAGATGTCATGTGACCAGAATGAACAACTTAACAGATACAGCACATTACATGAATATGACAGGAATTATTCATATAATGAGTAGTATACGCAAGGTGCATGATCCAGAAGGAGGGAGAGAGGAGGGGCATCAGCAGGGCCATGGCAGGAGGTAGGAGACATGAGACAGGAGACAGGAGGTAGAAGACAGGAGACAGGAGGTAGGAGACAGGAGGTAGAAGACAGGAGACAGGAGGTAGGAGACAGGAGACAGGAGGTAGGAGACAGGAGGTAGAAGACAGGAGACAGGAGGTAGGAGACAGGAGACAGGAGGTAGGAGACAGGAGGTAGGAGACAGGAGACAGGAGGTAGGAGACAGGAGGTAGAAGACAGGAGACAGGAGGTAGGAGACAGGAGGTAGAAGACAGGAGACAGGAGGTAGGAGACAGGAGGTAGGAGACAGGAGGTAGGAGGTAGGAGACAGGAGATAGGAGACAGGAGGTAGGAGACAGGAGGTAGGAGGCAGGACCGGCTCCAAGCACAATCCATGGAAACTTGAGGCGAGGAAGCACAGAGGCTCCCGGAAAAAAAAGCTCAGTGTGTCCTAAGCTGTCCCCCAGCAGTATAAGCCTATAGTATAGCACAGTAATCCAGTCTGCATGGAAATGCATGGATCACTGTTTCTGCAGTCACTTTCACTCATTCACTTTAACTCATTCACTTTCATTTATTCTCTTTCACTCATTCACTTTCACACTTTAACTCATTCACTTTCACTCATTCACTTTCACTTATTCTCTTTCACTCATTCTCTTTCACTTATTCACTTTCACTCATTCACTTTCACTTATTCTCTTTCACTCATTCTCTTTCACTTATTCACTTTCACTCATTCACTTTCACTTATTCTCTTTCACTCATTCACTTTCACTCATTCACTTTCACTTTTTCACTCATTCTCTTTCACTCATTCGCGTTCACTCATTCACTTTCATTCATTCTCATTCACTTTCACTCATTCACTTTCACTCATTCTCTTTCACTTATTCACTTTCACTTATTCACTTTCTCTCATTCACTTTCACTTATTCTCTTTCACTCATTCACTTTCACTTATTCACTTTCACTCATTCTCTTTCACTTATTCTCTTTCACTCATTCACTTTCACTCATTCTCTTTCACTCATTCACTTTCACTCATTCACTTTTACTTATTCACTTTCACTCTTTCACTCATTCACTTTCACTCATTCACTTCCACTTATTCTCTTTCAGACTTTTACTCATTCACGTTCACTCTTTCACTTTCACCTATTCACCTTCACTCATTCACTTTCACTCTTTCTCTTTCACTTATTCACTTTCTCTCATTCACTTTCACTTATTCTTTCACTCATTCACTTTCACTTATTCACTTTCACTCATTCTCTTTCACTTATTCACTTTCACTTATTCACTTTATCTCATTCACTTTCACTTATTCTCTTTCAGACTTTAACTCATTCATGTTCACTCATTCACTTTCACTTATTCACCTTCACTCATTCACTTTCATTCATCCTCTTTCACTTATTTATTTTCACTCATTCACTTTCAATTTTTTCTTATTTAAAAAACCTGATGGGCAAAAGACAAAATGAGTTATTAAAAATAATACAGGAGATGATTAATGTTAAATGTGAACGGACCAAGAGGACAATTATTATACTAATAATGATGATAATAATAACAATAATAGTAAAAATGATGATAATAATAGCAATAATAGTAATAATGATGATGTACAAAGATAACAATAATAATAAGAATTATACTAATAATAATAACAATAATACCAATAGTAATGACAATGATACTAATAATGATAATAATAACAATAATAACAATGATACTAATAATAATGATAATAATAACAATAATAAGTGACAATGATACTAATAACAATGATAATAACAATAATAATGATATAATAACACAACTCTTCCTAGTTGAACTAGAACATTTGACATCATCCTGTTTGACTTTATTTCATTGCAGTAAATTCATTAATTATGAATTGAAGCCACACGTAAAATAATTTGAGACAAATTACTCTGAACATGCGATACAGCAATATGGATATTTATTCAGATTAATATCAAAATACCCTCCAAATATTGCGAGATATTTACAACACATTGTACAAAAATATGAAAATGCAGACGGCCTCTGCTGCAGAGCCGTTAACCGATCGGTGATCAATACAGTTATTACTGGCGGAGGTCCAGCAATATTCACATCAGGACGAATCACTCGTGTTTCTTTAGGGAGATTTTTCAAAAAAAGATCTATACATATTTATATACATTTCTATCAGCTGTTGGACAGTTTTCAAATAAACAAGAACATCAGTCATATATTTTACTGTGGAACACTGCGTCAAGAGCATATATATATATATATATATATATATATATATATATATATATATATATATATATATATATATATTTAGAAACATATATATACATATGTGTATAAATATGTTTATATATGTATATTTATATATATGTATATACATATATGTATATTTATAAATATATGCATATATATATATTTATATATAATATATGTTTAAATATATATATTTATAAATATATATGTATATAATATATATATTTAAACGTGTATATATATATATATATATATATATATATATATATATATATATATATATATATATATATATATATATATATGTCTCTGAAACACAGACTTCACATCGACTCAAAGCTCTGACGCTTCGGTCTCGACTCAGAAGTAAAAATAAAAAGCCAAATATAAAAGCTACAGCAGAAAACACAACGTAATACTTGACAGGAAACGGTTGAAATGTTTACAATCAATGCTGACTTTTTAACACCAGTCTGTCACCCGTTAAAGTGGCCCATAGACACAAGCCCCCCCACAACAACAACAACAACAACAACAACAACAACAACAACAACACGACTCGTACATAAACATCTTTCTGAGCTCCAGAGGCCGACAGAGTGAATAAGTGCACTCCTCACATATCTGCACCAACACCAGGAGGAAATGTTCCGACAGCAGTGAAATGAGACGGGGCGGGGGCGGGGCTAGAGCGAGGGGGCGGGGCGTCACTCCCCCTCCTCCTTGATGCGCTGCTGCTTGTTGCGGCGGGAGTCCAGGTCGAAGGAGAAGTCGGACCACTCGTCGCGCGGCGGGAAGGAGATGGTCTGGCGCAGCGTGAAGCGCACGGCGTCGATGACGCGCTCGCCGCGCGCCTCGGGGCCCATGCTGACGCTGGAGGCCCCGCTGGTGGTGCGCACGATGTGGGGAGGAGGGGAAAAGTCCATGGCCTGCCGGTGCTCCATGATGCCCTTCCAGATCACGTGCTGGAAGTCAACGGGGATCTTCATCCTGGACAGGTCCTAGTGGTCACGACAAGGGAGTTATGCTGCGCTCACGCCACACGCTACACGCCACACGCTACACGGCACACGCCACACGCTACACGCCACACGCTACACGCTACACGCCACACGCCACACGCCACACGCCACGTCAGCTGACTCGCTCGACAGGAATGCTGCATTCACACCACAGGAGTTGAGGAACATTCACACGAGTAGATCACATGAAGTCAATGCACAGACGCCGATGGTTGTGAACAAGCGAATTTTGCCGCTGGGCGGCGCGATTAACGCGAATGATTAGAATAAAGCGGATGATTAGAATAAAGCGGATGATTAGAATAAAGCGGATGATTAGAATAAAGCGGATGATTAGAATAAAGCGGATGATTAGAATAAAGCGGATGATTAGAATAAAGCGGATGATTAGAATAAAGCGGATGATTAGAATAAAGCGGATGATTAGAATAAAGCGGATGATTAGAATAAAGCGGATGATTAGAATAAAGCGGGGCGAATTAACGCGTCCTGAATGACAAGAATAACGCTGCGTGTTGCGAAAAATTCGCACCAATATTTAAACTCGGGCGAAAAAGCGAATTTTCTTTTATAAAAAAATAAAATAAATAATAATATGAACCCAGACACGATGTTCCGACGTTTGTGGGACTCTCACAACAGGTCTGAAGCAGAACCAGGTTATTTCCATGGTGGATGGGAACTGTTTTCACGGAGTTAAGCCACGCCCCCTTTCAGCCGCGTAAAAGCGTAAAAGCGAATGACGCAAATTCACCACATAAAGTCGGGCGAGTGAGCTCAGGCGAAAAAGCTTTGCGGAAATTCTCAACGCATTTGGTGTGAACGCAGCATTAGTATCACCGCGGGGGGGGAGGGGGCGGGGCCTCTTCCTCACATCAAATGACTGCTGTTGGATAGGCAAGGGCTCACCTCCATGTTATAGTTCTCGATCTGGTAGATGTTGGTTAGGCCCTGTGCTGTGAAGTAGTCCAGGCAGCCTGCGCAGCCCAGCCGTATAAGGAAGCTGTGGGGGGAGGAAGAGGAGGAAGATGAAGAGCCATCAACACACATCAACACACTGATTCAGAGGGAAACGCTGTCGTCTGCTTTGTGTCTCATGTGATAAACTTCTGAACACGAACACATGGAGTCGTGAACACATGGAGTCGTGAACACATGGAGTCGTGAACACATGGAGTCGTGAACACATCAACACGAGTGAAAACGCTCTTCTGAGTGTGTTCCCGCTAAATGCAACGCGCCGGCCCTTTAAGTGTCTCTCTCTTGTGATTGGCTACGCGGTGCGCATCGTCTGCTGTGGTTGGCTGAGGTACCTGGAGATGCTGCTGTCCATGGGGTATGGAGGAGGGGGGGTGCAGTGGGAGGGCACCAGGGGCAGCTGGGGCTGCAGGGCGTGAGGGGGGCTCAGGGCGCTCATGTCGGCCATGTTCATGTGAGAGCCCATCATGGGAGTCACTGAGGAGACAAGAGGAGCCTTCAGGTACCACTCGGGGTTTAGAGAGCACATATAAGGGGAGGGGGGCATGCAGAGGTTACTCTCAACATGATCCCATGATGCATCACAACAGGTCCTGCAGGCTCTCACAGGGATCACATTGCTCTAGAGGAGGTGCTCTGTGTGGGGGGCGTGCCTAAGGTAAGGGAGCGGGGCAGGGGCGGGGCCTGAGGCAGACAGGAAGTAGGACGAAGCAGCACTTACTGTCGGTGAGGCCGCTCATGCTGGACGGGGTCAGCGAGTTCCTCTGCTGGGGGTTGATCAGCTGACTCACCGACGGGAGCTTGTTCACCTTCCCATGAGGAGGAGAGCAGGAGCCGTAGGGGGTCTGGGGCTGCATGGGGGTCCTGGGGGGAGGGGAGGCAAGACGTTAGCATCCTGACCAGTGATCTTCTTCAGCAGGTTTCCTCCTCAATACAACAATAATCAATATAACTAGAACATTTCAATGGCGACTACTGGCGTGAGACGTTGCAATAAATACATTACCAGGAGTAAGATGTGTTATTGAGGTTATTGAGGAGTCATTTCTGTATTCATGATGGACTTGAGAGTAGCTATTGTTTCATAGACACAGGTCACTGGTTACCATGGTGATTGGGCAGACGAGATCTTAAGACTTGGAGTGTACAAAACCATCGTAAACCCCGGCTTCAGAGGCAAAAACATGGTCAAATCACCAAAATGCTCCAATCAACAGCCGAACGCGTTGATGTGCTCCTTCTTTTCGTGTCTTTCTCATGTCTGTATTTAAAGTGACACACACACAAATTTGCACTCGACCGTAATTACACGTGCACGCTCGCTAACGTCATTCACACACGTGCGCACACAGACAGCCATTTTGTCCTGTCTGAACAAAGCTAGCTTTATGCTAGCTTTGTTCAATACTCTGCCTCCCCTCCAAAAGACTTCAGGTGGTTTGTGTGTTAAACTGCTTGGCTCATATGAAGTGTGTGTGTGTGTGTGTGTGTGTGTGTGTTAAACTGATTGGCTCATATGAAGCACCTGTGTGCTCTCGTTGTCATGGTGATCGAGGACTGGGTGAGAGCCAGCAGACTGATTAGAGGCAGACATTACCGTCATGAGAGAAAATGGTGGTCTGATTTAGCATGGGGCTTAATGGAGGAGGAGGACTTCCTCTCTCAATCAGTCGGATGCAAACACGTTTGCATCTGTGGAGTCAATCGACCCAATTTATAACAAAATACAAGATTTCCTACGTTTATATGTATCAATTATGCCCAAAGAGTGAAAATTGTGTGTGAATGGCAAAAGACAAATATTTTTCCTGCGAAATTCTGAAGCTTCTCCTCACTCTAGCGATGACATCACCACTCTAACCTGCGCCATACACACCCATTGTAAAGTCAGAAAAGGTCCGAACATTTTCCTAAACTTGAACAATAATTACATGAAAAATAAACTCCAGACTTTTGGGAATGTTTTAAACTTTAAATAATTTCTCTACGTTAAATTATGGCGAGTCACTATGGGCACAAAGATGAACGTTTTTTTGCTCTCTTCAAGTGAATGGGACAATTTCTCCCAGTTTTTCGTTTGTTTCTGGAAAACGGCCGGTCGAATCTCTTAGAAAAGTCTGAGCACACAATTCCCAATCAGGCCGCACGTTTTGATGTATTTTGACGCATGGGCAACGACGAGTTACGGTCCAAAGTTTAGGAAGGAGGAGAATAATCTGATTAATAATAATAGTCCTGCAGGAGAACATGCAGTGTGCCTCACCGAATAATGACTTCTATTGAGGAAAACACAAACACACCGTCCTGCAGCCTTTTATAAAACATCAATAATCAGATCACAGGTTCAGAGTCCGGCTCTCAGATCAATAATCAGCTTCCTGATCAATAACTCTGACCTCAAGCATCAATAACAAATTGTTTATGGCAACGAAGTCATACATAAACCAACGAAGAAGAGTCTCTCCGGTCTCTGACACCAACGAAGAAGAGAGTTCACAGTCTTAGTCCCAGAAGGCAGGAATGGAGATGAGAAGAACAGGAGGTGGTGAAGAGGAGACAGAGAGGAGGTCCATGAGGAGGAGGAGGAAGAAGAGGAGGAGGAGGAGGAGGAGGAGGAAGAGGAGGAAGAGGAGGAGGAAGAGGAGGAAGAGGAGGAGGAAGAGGAGGAGGAGGAGGAGGAGGAGGAGTGTGCAGCAGAGCTTTAGGAGGAGCTGCAGTGTCGCCTCTGTTCTCCTGCAGGTTCCAAGAAGTCACCAAGACAGGCTTTTATCAGACTGCAGGGAGGAGAGGAGGAGAGGAGAGAGGAGAGGAGAGGAGAGGAGGAGAGGAGAGAGGAGAGAGAAGAGGAGGAACCAGACGGAGACAGAGGAGAAGACAGGAGAAGAGGAGGAGGAGGAGCATCAGAGACCTCATAGAGGATCATAACAGTAGTTGAACCAGAGATGAAGACTCAGTGATGAAGGCTCAGTGATGAAGACTCAGTGATGAAGGCTCAGTGATGAAGACTCAGAGATGAAGACTAGTGATGAAGACTCAGTGATGAAGGCTCAGTGATGAAGACTCAGTGATGAAGACTCAGAGATGAAGACTAGTGATGAAGACTCAGAGATGAAGACTAGTGATGAAGACTCAGAGATGAAGACTAGTGATGAAGACTCGGAGATGAAGGCTCAGAGATGAAGACGAGTGATGATGTCACTGTTCTAATAAGCAGTTGTAGTTCCGGATGCGTCCAGGAGGAGGAGCTATGGTAACACAGATCTCAGGTCAGTGATTTAACCGTAGAAACAAACCTTAGACTTGAAGGAGACTTGAACAGTAATTCAGACACGTCGCTCTATTTTTCTTCCATATTCACATCTATAGATTCATAAACTCATCCAAAGTTACCATAACATCAATATTTGATGGTCTGACGGTAACAAACCAGTCACTGAGGCCGTCTCCCAGTCTCTTAATGGGAAACGTGAACATAACAATAATTATCATCACTGACAAACTATCACTTGCACACAACCAGGAAGAGGACTTTGTGCCGTTGTTCATGTGGGACCAGAGCCAAGAGCCAAGAGCCAAGAGCCAAGAGCCAAGAACCAAGAGCCAAGAGCCAAGAGCCAAGAACCAAGAGCCAAGAGCCAAGAGCCAAGAACCAAGAGCCAAGAACCAAGAGCCAAGAACCAAGAGCCAAGAGCCAAGAACCAAGAGCCAAGAACCAAGAGCCAAGAGCCAAGAACCAAGAGCCAAGAACCAAGAGCCAAGAACCCTCCTACAGGTAAAGACTAGACCACAGAAACACAATCCTGTTAAACACCTCCAGTTCTTTAAAGTGTGAAAGCTGCATTCTCTCTCCTGACCACCAGGGGGTGACTCCTCTGGTTGTATAGAAGTCTATGCTTCATGTGTTAAAGCTGCATTCTCTCTCCTGACCACCAGGGGGCGACTCCTCTGGTTGTATAGAAGTCTATGCTTCATGTGTTAAGCTGCATTCTCTCTGACCACCAGGGGGCGACTCCTCTGGTTGTATAGAAGTCTATGCTTCATGTGTTAAAGCTGCATTCTCGCTCCTGACCACCAGGGGGCGACTCCTCTGGTTGTATAGAAGTATATGCTTCATGTGTTAAAGCTGCATTCTCTCTCCTGACCACCAGGGGGTGACTCCTCTGGTTGTATAGAAGTCTATGCTTCATGTGTTAAAGCTGCATTCTCTCTCCTGACCACCAGGGGGCGACTCCTCTGGTTGTATAGAAGTCTATGCTTCATGTGTTAAGCTGCATTCTCTCTGACCACCAGGGGGCGACTCCTCTGGTTGTATAGAAGTCTATGCTTCATGTGTTAAAGCTGCATTCTCTCTCCTGACCACCAGGGGGTGACTCCTCTGGTTGTATAGAAGTCTATATAAATGACTCTACTTCTCTTGATGTATTCCCTCAGTAAACATTGTAAACATGAGTTTTTGTCTCAATCTCTAGTTTCAAGTCTTCTTCAATACAGCATGATGTTCATTTAGTAAATTATGGTCATTTAGAGTCAAACAGACCATAAAGCAGGGGACACTTTAGGGCGGGGCTACAGGGTGATTGACAGGTCGACACCAGAGACTTATACGGCGTCTCTAGGACACTCCTCCTCAGTCCATATATGGTCACTTCCTGTTCACTAGTTGATAAAAACAAGATGGCGACGGACACACGCTCAAGGCTTCTAAACGTCCACAAACCAACGAGAGACATCACCGTGACGACGTCCTCTTATTACAAACAATTTAACGAGAACCTGGAGGAGAACCTGGAGGAGAACCTGGAGGAGAACCTGGAGGAGAACCGTACTCACTGCTTCTGGAGGAGGTTCTGCTGCTGCTGCCGGTACGACTCGATGGTGTGCTGAGGGAGGAACTGCATGAGCTCCAGAGACTCCTTGATCTTCACCAGGATCTCATAGATCTCCCTTCCTTTGATCTGGAGGAGGAGAGGGGGAGGAGAGGGGGAGGAGAGAGAGAGAGAGGAGGAGAGGGGGAGAGGAGGAGAGGAGGAGAGGGGGAGAGGAGGAGAGAGAGGAAATCACAGAGCGTTAGCATCATCATGTTAAGTTAGTGACAGATGAGGTGGAGAGGAGGAGAGGAGGAGGAGGAGTCAGACTCACCGGCAGACAGAAGACCTCCTCGTCGGTGGAGCGTCTCTTCTTGATGGTGGACATCTGGATGCCGTGAGACACCTGACGGAACGCTGAGGAGAGAGAGGAGAGAGTGAGCTGCTGGTCATGTGACCCGCCGGTCATGTGACCCGCCGGTCATGTGACTATATAGACTAAAACAAACAGTGTTGGTCAGTTTGTTCCATTTTGCCGCAATAAAGATGATTGAAGTGAGATGAACAGACTTACAACTTTATCCTATTAGATCAAATATGTTGACAACGTTTTCCTTTGAGGACAATTTGCGGATGAAAAAAAGGTAATAGATCTCAATATATCGTGATAATATCATATTGGGACTTAAGTATCGTGATAACATCGTATAGGGACTTAAGTATCGTGATAACATCGTATAGGGACTTAAGTATCGTGATAATACCGTATAGGGACTTAAGTATCGTGATAATACCGTATAGGGACTTAAGTATCGTGATAATACCGTATAGGGACTTAAGTATCGTGATAATATCGTATAGGGACTTAAGTATCGTGATAATACCGTATAGGGACTTAAGTATCGTGATAATATCGTATAGGGACTTAAGCATTGTGATAATATCGTATCGGGACTTAAGTATCGTGATAATACCGTATAGGGACTTAAGTATCGTGATAATATCGTATAGAGACTTAAGTTTGTGATAATATCGTATAGGGACTTAAGTATCGTGATAATACCGTATAGGGACTTAAGTATCGTGATAATATCGTATAGAGACTTAAGTTTGTGATAATATCGTATAGGGACTTAAGTATCGTGATAATACCATATAGGGACTTAAGTATCGTGATAATACCGTATAGGGACTTAAGTATCGTGATAATACCGTATAGGGACTTAAGTATCGTGATAATACCGTATAGGGACTTAAGTATTGTGATAATATCGTATCGAGACTTAAGTATCGTGATAACATCGTATAGGGACTTAAGTATCGTGATAACATCGTATAGGGACTTAAGTATCGTGATAACATCGTATAGATACTTAAGTATCGTGATAATATCGTGTCGGGACTTAAGTATCGTGATAACATCGTATAGGGACTTAAACATAGTGATAATATCGTATAGGGACTTAAGCATTGTGATAATATCGTATCGGGACTTAAGTATCGTGATAATATCGTATAGGGACTTAAGTATCGTGATAATATCGTATCGGGACTTAAGTATCGTGATAATATCGTATCGGGACTTAAGTATCGTGATAATATTGTATAGGGACTTAAGTATCGTGATAATATCGTATAGGGACTTAAGTATCGTGATAACATCGTATAGGAACTTAAGTATCGTGATAATATCGTATAGGGACTTAAGTATCGTGATAATATCGTGTCGGGACTTAAGTATCGTGATAATATCGTATCGGGACTTAAGTATCGTGATAACATCGTATAGGGACTTAAGCATAGTGATAATATCGTATAGGGACTTAAGTATCGTGATAATATCGTATCGGGACTTAAGTATCGTGATAATATCGTATCGGGACTTAAGTATCGGGATAATATCGTATAGGGACTTAAGTATAGTGATAATATCGTATAGGGACTTAAGTATCGTGATAACATCGTATAGGGACTTAAGTATCGTGATAATATCGGAAAGGGACTTAAGTATCGTGATAATATCGTATAGAGACTTAAGTATCGTGGGTAGCATCGTATAGGGACTTAAGTATCGTGATAATATCGTATAGGGACTTAAGCATTGTGATAATATCGTATCGGGACTTAAGTATCGTGATAATACCGTATAGGGACTTAAGTATCGTGATAATATCGTATAGGGACTTAAGCATAGTGATAATATCGTATAGGGACTTAAGCATTGTGATAATATCGTATCGGGACTTAAGTATCGTGATAATACCGTATAGGGACTTAAGTATCGTGATAGTACCGTATAGGGACTTAAGTATCGTGATAATACCGTATAGGGACTTAAGTATCGTGATAATATCGTATAGGGACTTAAGCATTGTGATAATATCGTATCGGGACTTAAGTATCGTGATAATACCGTATAGGGACTTAAGTATCGTGATAATATCGTATAGAGACTTAAGTTTGTGATAATATCGTATAGGGACTTAAGTATCGTGATAATACCATATAGGGACTTAAGTATCGTGATAATACCGTATAGGGACTTAAGTATCGTGATAATACCGTATAGGGACTTAAGTATCGTGATAATACCGTATAGGGACTTAAGTATTGTGATAATATCGTATCGAGACTTAAGTATCGTGATAACATCGTATAGGGACTTAAGTATCGTGATAACATCGTATAGGGACTTAAGTATCGTGATAACATCGTATAGATACTTAAGTATCGTGATAATATCGTGTCGGGACTTAAGTATCGTGATAACATCGTATAGGGACTTAAACATAGTGATAATATCGTATAGGGACTTAAGCATTGTGATAATATCGTATCGGGACTTAAGTATCGTGATAATATCGTATAGGGACTTAAGTATCGTGATAATATCGTATCGGGACTTAAGTATCGTGATAATATCGTATCGGGACTTAAGTATCGTGATAATATTGTATAGGGACTTAAGTATCGTGATAATATCGTATAGGGACTTAAGTATCGTGATAACATCGTATAGGAACTTAAGTATCGTGATAATATCGTATAGGGACTTAAGTATCGTGATAATATCGTGTCGGGACTTAAGTATCGTGATAATATCGTATCGGGACTTAAGTATCGTGATAACATCGTATAGGGACTTAAGCATAGTGATAATATCGTATAGGGACTTAAGTATCGTGATAATATCGTATCGGGACTTAAGTATCGTGATAATATCGTATCGGGACTTAAGTATCGGGATAATATCGTATAGGGACTTAAGTATAGTGATAATATCGTATAGGGACTTAAGTATCGTGATAACATCGTATAGGGACTTAAGTATCGTGATAATATCGGAAAGGGACTTAAGTATCGTGATAATATCGTATAGAGACTTAAGTATCGTGGTAGCATCGTATAGGGACTTAAGTATCGTGATAATATCGTATAGGGACTTAAGCATTGTGATAATATCGTATCGGGACTTAAGTATCGTGATAATACCGTATAGGGACTTAAGTATCGTGATAATATCGTATAGGGACTTAAGCATAGTGATAATATCGTATAGGGACTTAAGCATTGTGATAATATCGTATCGGGACTTAAGTATCGTGATAATACCGTATAGGGACTTAAGTATCGTGATAATACCGTATAGGGACTTAAGTATCGTGATAATACCGTATAGGGACTTAAGTATCGTGATAATATCGTATAGGGACTTAAGCATTGTGATAATATCGTATCGGGACTTAAGTATCGTGATAATACCGTATAGGGACTTAAGTATCGTGATAATATCGTATAGAGACTTAAGTTTGTGATAATATCGTATAGGGACTTAAGTATCGTGATAATACCGTATAGGGACTTAAGTATCGTGATAATATCGTATAGAGACTTAAGTTTGTGATAATATCGTATAGGGACTTAAGTATCGTGATAATACCATATAGGGACTTAAGTATCGTGATAATACCGTATAGGGACTTAAGTATCGTGATAATACCGTATAGGGACTTAAGTATCGTGATAATACCGTATAGGGACTTAAGTATTGTGATAATATCGTATCGAGACTTAAGTATCGTGATAATACCGTATAGGGACTTAAGCATTGTGATAATATCGTATCGGGACTTAAGTATCGTGATAATACCGTATAGGGACTTAAGTATTGTGATAATATCGTATCGGGACTTAAGTATCGTGATAATATCGTATAGGGACTTAAGTATCGTGATAACATCGTATAGGGACTTAAGTATCGTGATAACATCGTATAGGGACTTAAGTATCGTGATAACATCGTATAGGGACTTAAGTATCGTGATAACATCGTATAGATACTTAAGTATCGTGATAACATCGTGTCGCGACTTAAGTATCGTGATAATATCGTATAGGGACTTAAGTATTGTGATAATATCGTATAGGGACTTAAGTATCGTGATAACATCGTATAGGGACTTAAGTATCGTGATAACATCGTATAGGGACTTAAGTATCGTGATAACATCGTATAGATACTTAAGTATCGTGATAATATCGTATAGGGACTTAAGTATCGCGATAATATCGTGTCGGGACTTAAGTATCGTGATAATATCGTATCGGGACTTAAGTATCGTGATAACATCGTATAGGGACTTAAGCATAGTCATAATATCGTATAGGGACTTAAGTATTGTGATAATATCGTATCGGGACTTAAGTATCGTGATAATATCGTATCGGGACTTAAGTATCGTGATAATACCGTATAGGGACTTAAGTATCGTGATAATACCGTATAGGGACTTAAGTATTGTGATAATATCGTATCGGGACTTAAGTATCGTGATAATATCGTATCAGGACTTAAGTATCGTGATAATATCGTATAGGGACTTAAGTATCGTGATAACATCGTATAGGGACTTAAGTATCGTGATAACATCGTATAGGGACTTAAGTATCGTGATAACATCGTATAGATACTTAAGTATCGTGATAATATCGTGTCGGGACTTAAGTATCGTGATAACATCGTATAGGGACTTAAACATAGTGATAATATCGTATAGGGACTTAAGCATTGTGATAATATCGTATCGGGACTTAAGCATCGTGATAATATCGTATAGGGACTTAAGTATCGTGATAATATCGTATCGGGACTTAAGTATCGTGATAATATCGTATCGGGACTTAAGTATCGTGATAATATTGTATAGGGACTTAAGTATCGTGATAATATCGTATAGGGACTTAAGTATCGTGATAACATCGTATAGGAACTTAAGTATCGTGATAATATCGTATAGGGACTTAAGTATCGTGATAATATCGTGTCGGGACTTAAGTATCGTGATAATATCGTATCGGGACTTAAGTATCGTGATAACATCGTATAGGGACTTAAGCATAGTGATAATATCGTATAGGGACTTAAGTATCGTGATAATATCGTATCGGGACTTAAGTATCGTGATAATATCGTATCGGGACTTAAGTATCGGGATAATATCGTATAGGGACTTAAGTATAGTGATAATATCGTATAGGGACTTAAGTATCGTGATAACATCGTATAGGGACTTAAGTATCGTGATAATATCGGAAAGGGACTTAAGTATCGTGATAATATCGTATAGAGACTTAAGTATCGTGGTAGCATCGTATAGGGACTTAAGTATCGTGATAATACCGTATAGGGACTTCAGTATCGTGATAATATCGTATCGGGACTTAAGTATCGTGATAATATCGTATAGAGACTTAAGTATCGTGATAATATCGTATCGGGACTTAAGTATCGTGATAATATCGTGGGACCTATGGTGATTCCCACCCCGCTGGTCATGTGACCCACTTGTCACATGACCCCCCCCCCTGGTCATGTGACCCCCACACATGGCTCCCCGTACCGTCGCTGCCCTTCGAGCCGTCTGTCACGTGCAGCTTGCGGATGCTGTCCTCGTCCGCCTTGCGGTCTCGACCCGGACACGCACAGATCCTGGCCTCAAAGCACCGCCTCCCCAGAACCTGACCGCTGGAGGAGGAGAGGGGGATTAGAGACGAGAGAGAGAGAGGGAGAGGGAGAGAGAGAGACTTTCTTACTCTCTGGTCTCCAGGGTAACGATGATGAGGATGGGCCGGCGGTTCATTCCCCCCACGCAGCTGGAGTTACACATGAAGTTGTACAAAATGGTGGTGAACTCTGTCCCAACCTGAGGAAGAGAAGGAGGAGGAGGAGGAGGAGGAGGAGGAGGAGGAGGAGGAGGAGGAGGAGGAGGAGGAGGAAGAGGAGGAAGAGGAAGAGGAGGAGGAGAAAGGAGGAGGAGAAAGAGAAGGAGGAAGAGAAGGAGGACACGTCAGTAAAGAAACCACCAGAAGACAAAATACATTGACTTTGAGGAAGATGAGAAATAAATCCGATCGTTTCCACTTTATTATTACTGGCTAACGTAACTATGAACCTTCCTTTAGCTGTGATTGGCCGAGAGGACACCATGTGGCCCCGCCCCCAAAAGGCTCATAGGGAACCAGGGCGCTCACCTGAGGAGGCTCATAGGGAACCAGACTCATAGGGAACCAGGACGCTCACCTGAGGAGGCTCATAGGGAACCAGACTCATAGGGAACCAGGACGCTCACCTGAGGAGGCTCATAGGGAACCAGGACGCTCTGTCTCCCAGTGATGGAGTCCTCCACATACTGGGCGTGGTTGTTCCCCTCCACGCGGATCAGGTGACTGGGAGGAGCGATCTGACCTGGAAGCAGCACCGGGTCAGTACAAGAGCTCGGTTCCCCTGAAGAGAACCTGCCGCTCAACACAGAAAGGGACTGACCGTCGTTGAACTCGCGGCTCAGCTCGTGGTTCGGGCAGCGCTTCACCACCTCGGTCACGTGCTCCGCCTTCTTGTAGACCGGCATGGCCCGGATCACGGCGGCCTGCGGCGGGTTGGTCAGGACCTTGATCTGGATCGGACAGGTCTTGGCGATCTGGCAGTACAGCTTCTTCAGGTCTGTGGAGTACTGGAGGAGCAGAGCGGAGACGCAGCGTTAAAGGAAGGCGGGTCCTGCAGCTCCAGGTGAAGAACAGCTGGTCCCCCTGGAGCCAGGACTGTGATTAGGACCTCCTTAAAGCTTGAAAGGGGGCTCAGCCTCTGGGACTTCCTTTGAGGGCCATAAAGTGGACCCTCCAGCTGCAATTAAAGCGGCCGGGCTTTCATCTCCCTGCTGCCTCTCATCACGAGGACCGGCTCCCTCCTTCCTCCCAGAGGAACCAGTCCAACCAGTCCAACCAGTCCTCAACGACGAAGGAGCAGAACCACACAGAACCCGCTGAGGAAGAGTCTGTCTTTAAGGCTCTAGAGACACAGACGGTCCTTCATGAGGTTCTGGTCCGTTTCTCCTGCAAAACCTTTCATTTCATTTACTTTCTCTGTTTACGTCTGCAGGTTTCTTTCTAGATTCACCAAAAGCTACAATTACATAACTCATCATCTGCATGTAAACATAACACTAACACAATAACTTCTCCTCTTAGTGATGAAGTGGTGAAGTTTCATGGTGACATCTATGAGTTCATGTGTTCACCCTCTTCACCTGCAGAGTCATGATGTCATGTCACTAAACGTCTCTTTAAAGAGGTTTGTTTACTCATTCATAACCTCATGCATATAACTTCACTCATTCATAACCTCATGTATATAACTTCACTCATTCATAACCTCATACATATCACTTCACTCATTCATAACCTCATGTATATAACTTCACTCATTCATAACCTCATGTATATAACTTCACTCATTCACAACCTCATGCATACAACTTCACTCATTCATAACCTCATGCATATAACTTCACTCTTTCATAACCTCATGCATATAACTTCACTCATTCATAACCTCATGCATATAACTTCACTCTTTCATAACCTCATGCATATAACTTCACTCTTTCATAACCTCACGTATATAACTTCACTCTTTCATAACCTCATGCATATAACTTCACTCATTCATAACCTCACGTATATAACTTCACTCTTTGAACACATGAATCTTCCTCCTTGAAATCAAAGCAGCGTCTAAAAAGAAAAGAAACGCCTAAGATGGACGCTCCTAACCTGATACCCCGCACGCCTCCGTCACTCAGTTAAATGAGGTGGAGAGGAGGAAGAGGAGGAGGAGGAGGAGGAAGAGGTGGATGAGGAGGAGGAGGAAGAGGTGGAGGAGGAGGAGGAGAAGGAGGAGGAGGAGGAGGAGGAGGAGAAGGAGGAGGAGGAAGAGGTGGAGGAGGAGGAGGAGAAGGAGGAGGAGGAAGAAGAGGAGGAGGAGGAAGAAGAGGAGGAGGAGGAGGAGGAGAAGGAGGAGAAGGAGGAGGAGGAGGAGGAGAAGGAGGAGGAGGAGGAGAAGGAGGAGGAGAAGGAGGAGAAGGAGGAGGAGGAGGAGGAGAAGGAGGAGGAGGAGGAAGACGCTCAGTAACAGACTTCTGCTTTAAGGCAGAAACAGAATCAGAGATCTAATCAGAGAAGAGAGGTTTGTTTAGATCATAATCCTACTGTCACACACACACGCACACACACAGCTCCCCTCCCAGCCCTCGGGGTACAAACTTTGAACACACACACACACACACACACACACACACACACACACACACACACACACACTCGCAGGGCGGAGGACAGTGGGTTGACTGATGGGATTCAGTGGCTCACACAGGGCGCGGTGCGTTCAGGTGTTAACATGTAATTATGAGCCTTTCATTGGTCACAATGTGAACTGCAAACAGTCAGCAGCACAATACAGATCACTCACACACACACACACACACACACACACACACGTGACTCAGCGCTTTGCTCACGAGCAGCGAGGCGGAGATGAATTCTGCTGCAGGACGTCCTCTTATTAATCTACTGTGATGCGTGTGTGTGTGTGTGTGTGTGTGTGTGTGTGTGCAGTAACTTTTCTAACACACCATGTGTGTGTTAGAAAAGTTACTGCACACACACACACACACACTTCCCGTGCCTGCAGGTCGGGGCAGGCCCGCCCTGCGCTGCGTCTGACAGGCGCTGCGGGCGCATGCTGGAGTCGAGTCCCGACACACACGGAGGCCTGAACAGGCGTCCCGGCGCCTCCGGTCTTGCCTCCTCATTCCTGGCGTGTCCCGGCACGCCGCTCGTCTGTCTCACTCACGGCGCTTCAAGAGGCGCTGAGACACCTGCCTGCAGAAATGTGGACTTTTGAGGAGGAACGCGACCTTTCCTCCTGAATGTTGAGCGGTGACACCTGAACACCCCATGAGACCCGAAGGACTCAACGAGCAGCCTTAACCCTTAAAGCCCAGAAGAAGTTTAGGCCGTTTGCTTTAACTGTGTTACATTTATTTATATATATATATATATATATATATATATATATATATATATATATATATATATATATATATATATATAATATGAAGTTCTGCTCCTTTAAACAGAACCATGATGACTAGAAGTAGAGAAATAGAAAACGTCTTTCGTGCAGAATAACTCAGTTATTATGACATTCTCTCTGATGTTGTTCCTGCAGCTTCTGGCTGATGAACTCTGTAGTTTTGCTTCAACATTATTATATTTTCCTGTGATTTATATATATTTTTTTTGCAATAAATTAAAAAAGGCCCATTAACGGGCCTATGGTGTTTGAATCTGTTTGTGTTGCTTGTGGCGTCTCCACAGAGCATCGCTCTGCTCGCGTGAGATCGACCAATCAGAGCAGTGAGGGAAGTGAGTTCACTGGCTCTGAAGGAAAGATTCCTTCTTTCATTCAAAAACACCTTAATTGCTCCAGTAAACACTGCAGCGTTTCTGCTCTCTCAGAGCGCTGCGTCCTGCAGCAGCTCATGGATCTCTCGGCCGCAGCGCCGGCTCTGCCGCCGGGCGAGTCGGGACACGCGTCCTGACACAAACAAGTCTCGGCTCCGTCTCGTGAGGCGTGGGACGAGCCCGCAGATGTTCAAGAGACAAGCTGCAGCTTGCTGCCTTTCGCTGGAGCGCTTCTCTTTGACAACGCAAGGCTCTCCTCCTCCTCCTCCTCCTCCTCCTCCTCCTCCTCCTCCTCCTCCTCCTCCTCGCAGCTTAACCTCTGAAAGAGACGAAGCCCTCAGAGCAGCGAGTTCAGCCTCTCAGTATTTACACAAGTATTATGTGAGGGTCCTCCATCCATTACTGTAATCCTGCAGTCTGACATTCCTCCACACACACACACACACACACACACACACACACACACACACACACACACACACACACACACGTAGTTGCATCAGCGGCTGCAGAGATCCCGTTCAGAAGAAGTTCATGGAGACAGAAGGAGTGCCAACGAGGAAACCGTCTTCTGGGAAATTTTGAGGAGTGTGTGTGTGTGTGTGTGTGTGTGTGTGTGTGTGTGTGTGTGTGTGTGTGTGTGTGTGTGTGTCACACTCATCCCAGACAGGAAGAGGTTAAGGTGTGGGTTGAGGATTAGGTGTGCCTCCATGAGAAACAGTCATCAGAAAGAACAACAGTCCACTAAGTCCTGAGGAGGATCCTGCAGGTCTAAAGAGAAACATCAGTCCACCAGTTCACCAGTTCACCAGTTCACCAGTCCACCAGTCCACCAGTTCACCAGTTCACCAGTCCACCAGTCCAGTAGTTCATCAGTTCACCAGTCCACCAGTTCACCAGTTCACCAGTCCACCAGTCCACCAGTCCACCAGTCCACCAGTCCACTAGTTCACCAGTCCACCAGTTCACCAGTCCACCAGTTCACTAGTTCACCAGTCCACTAGTTCACCAGTCCACCAGTCCACTAGTTCACCAGTCCACTAGTTCACCAGTCCACCAGTCCACCAGTCCACTAGTTCACCAGTCCACCAGTCCACCAGTCCACTAGTTCACCAGTCCACCAGTCCACCAGTCCACTAGTTCACCAGTCCACCAGTCCACCAGTCCACCAGTCCACCAGTCCACCAGTCCACTAGTTCACCAGTCCACTAGTTCACCAGTCCACCAGTTCACTAGTTCACCAGTTCACCAGTCCACTAGTTCACCAGTCCACCAGTCCACCAGTCCACTAGTTCACCAGTCCACTAGTTCACCAGTCCACCAGTCCACTAGTCCACCAGTCCACTAGTTCACCAGTTCACCAGTTCACCAGTCCACTAGTTCACCAGTTCACCAGTTCACCAGTCCACTAGTTCACCAGTCCACCAGTTCACCAGTCCACTAGTTCACCAGTTCACCAGTTCACCAGTCCACTAGTTCACCAGTCCACTAGTTCACCAGTTCACCAGTCCACTAGTTCACCAGTCCACCAGTCCACCAGTTCATGTATGTGTTGTATCTCTCATTGTTATTTTTCCCTCTTTAATATCACAGGCATCCCGGCTGCTTTAATGTGAAGTCATAACTACTGAAGAGGAGAAACTAGTAGAATGAAACATGAACTCCTGCTGATGACTGAATGAGGAGAAATCAGCAGACAGAGTGAGAGGATGAATGTTGTGATGTGGAGGATAAAGAACTCTGATGAGGCAATAAGAGTCAGACCCATCCAACCAGTCCTGCGTCATGTGTTGTGATAGGTTTGGGTTCGCGCTCCTCGACGGGCGTGACCTCCTCACGGTTACTCTTCACACAAACACTTTTGTTTTTGGACGGTGAAAATGAGAGGGATGAGTGAGGCAGTGTGGGAAACCAGTAAATGTCACGATCCCACAGTTGGCGAGTGCCGGAGGAATCCATGTCTAATCTAAATTACTTTACTTCCCTTCCCTTCACTTTAATTCCCTTGACTTCACTTTACTTCACTTCCCTTTACTTTACTTCACTTCCCTTTACTTTACTTCCCTTCACTTTACTTCCCTTGACTTTACTTTACTTCATTTGACTTTACTTCACTTCCTTTCCCTACGCTTTACTTCACCTTACTTCACTTCCCTTCACTTCCCTTCCCTTCACTTGACTTCACTTTACATCACTATACTTTACTTCCCTTCCCTTCACTTTAATTCCCTTGACTTCACTTTACTTCACTTCCCTTTACTTTACTTCCCTTCACTTTACTTCCCTTGAATTTACTTTACTTCATTTGACTTTACTTCACTTCCTTTCCCTACGCTTTACTTCACCTTACTTCACTTCCCTTCACTTCCCTTCCCTTTACTTCCCTTTACTTCCCTTTACTTCCCTTCCCTCCCTAAAAAACTGTTGATGGCCAAAAGAAAGCCGATCTCCGTGTCGTTGAAGAAGCGTCATGTGGTGGTGAAGCGACGTTACTAAACGTTTCCACTAAAGAACGTCGTTATGAGGTTTATGTTCCGTGTTCTTTGTTCTCTGTTCTCTGTGATGTTCTCATGCTCATGAGAGTTCATCCGGAAACCACGAGGTAGCGCTTCATCCCCGTTCTCTAGCTTCATGTTGAAGTGTCCTTGAAGTGTCCTTGAAGTGTCCTTGATAAGACACTGAAGGCCCCGGGTGAGAATAACTTCCCCACTGAGGGATTAATAAAGGATTATAAAAATAATAAGATCTGCATCGCGCCCCACCTGTAATACCTCTGCGCCCCACTAGAGGGTTTGAGAAGCACTGGTCTGTGAGTCACATGACTTCTCCTCCACCAACTGATAAAACAACCTCCGACTCGTTAAGGAACATGAAAGACTTCCTGCTTGTAAACGAGGCAGCAGGAAGTAGGAGAGGACTCGTGTCCTCGGGAGGACTCTTACTCGTCTCCTTGAGGCCCTTTAGGAGTCACCAGAGGGGCGTTCACTGACCTGTTTTACATATCAGACAACTAAGCGCTGCTGTTTAACACAGACCTGATGACCAGAAACACATCAGAGACAGGAAGTCCCGCCCTCTCCCTCAACAGGAAGTCCCGCCCCCAGAAGGCCCTCTTACCGTCCAGGTGGCGGACTTGGCCGTGCTGGACTGCTGGAAGGACACGTCGAAGGCGTGCGTCCCGGCGTAGTCGGTGTTGGACGGGATGGCCGGCGAGGGCGACAGCGCGTCGAAGGTGGAGCTGGGCTGAGCGTACGGAGACGGCGCCGCCACGCTGCTCTGAGCGTGCTCAGTAGGGTACGGGCTGCTGGACGTAGAGCCGCCATTTTGAATGCTCTGGTCCATGCTGTTCAGGAGACCCAGGTTAGTGTACTGGGACTGAGGAGAGAGGAGAGAGGAGAGGAGAGGAGGGGAGGAGGAGAGGAGAGGAGAGAGGAGAGAGGAGGAGAGGAGAGGAGATGAGGGGAGGAGGAGAGGAGAGGAGGAGAGGAGAGAGAGGAGAAGAGATGAGATGAGATGAGAAGAGAAGAGATGAGGAGAGGAGAGAGGAGAGAGGAGAGGAGAGGAGAGAGGAAGAGAGGAGAGAGGAGAGATGAGGAGAGGAGAGGAGAAGAGGAGGGAGGAGGAGAGGAGAGAAGAGAGGAGGAGAGGAGAGGAGAAGAGATGAGAGGAGAGGAAGAGAGAGGAGATGAGGAGAGGAGAGAGGAGGAGAGGAGAGGAGAGAGGTGAGAGGGGAGAGAGGAGGAGATGAGAGAGGAGAGGAGAGGAGGAGAGAGGAGATGAGGAGAGGAGAAGAAAATTAATCTTTGGTCCAACGAGGTGTTCAGAACTAAATCTGTTAAAACCATAATAATGTTTAACTTTAAAAGCCCTAACATACAGATTATAAAGATACCGTTATTTGTATATATATATATATATATATATATATATATATAAATAAAGATACATACATATACATATATCAGTTAGGGGTGAAGAGTCTCAAGGACACAGCAACATGGACTACAAAGCCGGGGCTCGAACCACCGATCCTCTGATTGAAAGATGGGCATGCTAACCACTTAGGTGTTGTGTTCAGGGCCCATTAGGGCGTTCCAGCACTCTGTCCTGAATCCTCTCAGGAGATTCTCCACTTAACCAATGAAGACACTTCAAATAATGACTTTAAATTATGTGTTTTTCGTTTAGTAGTTTGGACCAATCACAACTCTTGAAACAGGAAGAGCCGTCTCTGCTGGTGTTGTGTTCAAGGACCAACATGTTGACTGTCTTAATGAGACAGTCTACACCTTTATATACCTGTACATATATTAACATATATCTCTTTATATACCTGTATATATTAACATATATCTCTTTATATACCTGTATATATATATAAACATATATCTCTTTATATACCTGTATATATTAACATATATCTCTTTATATACCTGTATATATATATAAACATATATCTCTTTATATACCTGTATATATTAACATATATCTCTTTATATACCTGTATATATATATATATATATATATATATATATATATATATATATATATATATATATATATATATAAACATATATCTCTTTATATACCTGTATATATTAACATATATCTCTTTATATACCTGTATATATATATTAACATATATCTCTTTATATACCTGTATATATATATATATATATATATATAAACATATATCTCTTTATATACCTGTATATATTAACATATATCTCTTTATATACCTGTATATATATATTAACATATATCTCTTTATATACCTGTATATATATATATATATATAAACATATATCTCTTTATATACCTGTATATATATTAACATATATCTCTTTATATACCTGTATATATATATATATATACATAAACATATATCTCTTTATATACCTGTATATATATATAAACATATATCTCTTTATATACCTGTATATATATATAAACATATATCTCTTTATATACCTGTATATATATTAACATATATCTCTTTATATACCTGTATATATATATATATATATATAAACATATATCTCTTCATATACCTGTATATATTAACATATATCTCTTTATATACCTGTATATATTAACATATATCTCTTTATATACCTGTATATATATAAACATATATCTCTTTATATACCTGTATGTATATATATAAACATATATCTCTTTATATACCTGTATATATATATATAAACATATATCTCTTTATATACCTGTATATATATAAACATATATCTCTTTATATACCTGTATATATAAACATACATCTCTTTATATACCTGTATATATATATATTAACATATATCTCTTTATATACCTGTATATATATTAACATATATCTCTTTATATACCTGTATATATAAACATATATCTCTTTATATACCTGTATATATATATATATATTAACATATATCTCTTTATATACCTGTATATATATTAACATATATCTCTTTATATACCTGTATATATATTAACATATATCTCTTTATATACCTGTATATATATAAACATATATATCTTTATATACCTGTATATATATATTGACATATATATATATCTTTAAATACCTGTATATATATATTGACATATATATATCTTTAAATACCTGTATATATATATTGACATATATATATCTTTATAAAATAAGATAATCCTTTGTTAGTCCCTCAGTGGGGAAATTGCAGGATGACAGCAGCAGAGAGACACAGTAAATAAAACACAAGTAATATAAATAAACAGTAAAACAGTAATAAAAACAGTAAAGAAGAATACAGTAACAATATTAAATATGCAGACTGAATAAAAAAGTGAATGTAATTAAAGTGTTAAGTGTTAGTGGTTTACTGAGAGCTCAGCTTGTTGTGCAGCCTGACAGCAGCGGGAAGGAACTCAGACACCGGGGGTGTGTATTTATATTTATAAATATATATTTCTGTTAATGTGAGACGTTTTCTCCTCAACTTTCCTTCTTCATATACATACATGTATGTATATGAAGAAGGAAAGTTGAGGAGAAAACATGGTTTCAGGTTCGTCTCCCATTAACAGAATAACTGGTATTTATTTATTTAATCTGGCAGAATAAAAAGAAGAAAAACTAGAAGCAGCTTCCTGTTTGACGGTATTGAGCACCACCCCCCACACACACACCTGATGCAGGTCGTCCCCACACACACACACCTGATGCAGGTCCCCCACACACACACACACCTGATGCAGGTCGTCCCCACACACACACACCTGATGCAGGTCCCCCCACACACACACACCTGATGCAGGTCCCCCCCCACACACACACACACCTGATGCAGGTCCCCCCCCCCCCACACACACACCTGATGCAGGTCCCCCCCCCTCCCCACACACACACCTGATGCAGGTCCCCCCCCTCCCCACACACACACCTGATGCAGGTCCCCCCCCCCCACACACACCTGATGCAGGTGACAGGCACCAATTAAGCAGGTAAACTCATCATGATAAGACCGACGCATGAAAGAGGAGAGCGCCTGAACGCATCACGTCTTCGTGCCTAATGGACTGGAAGTGGGATTTATTTACGTCTCTCCGTTTCCTTTCATCAGCTCTGATTCCACTTCAGCTGCTTTCAGGAGTTCCTCCTCACGCTGTGTTCAGGGACACGCGGTAAAGTGCTCTCTCTTTTAAAAGTCACGCAAAAGAAACTTTAAAAACACGTTTTCAAGCGGAGAAGAAATCTGTGCAGGAGATGAACATAGACCACATTGTTAGGGGGTCACATAGACCACATTGTTAGGGGGTCACATAGACCACATTGTTAGGGGGTCACATAGACCACATTGTTAGGGGGTCACATAGACCACATTGTTAGGGGGTCACATAGACCACATTGTTAGGGGGTCACATAGAACATGTTGTTAGGGGGTCACATAGAACATGTTGTTAGGGGGTCACATAGACCACATTGTTAGGGGGTCACGTAGACCACATTGTTAGGGGGTCACATAGACCACATTGTTAGGGGGTCACGTAGACCATGTTGTTGGGGGGTCACATAGACCACATTGTTAGGGGGTCACATAGACCACGTTGTTAGGGGGTCACATAGACCATGTTGTTGGGGGGTCACATAGACCACATTGTGGGGGGTCACATAGACCACATTGTTAGGGGGTCACATAGACCACATTGTTAGGGGGTCACATAGACCACGTTGTTAGGGGGTCACATAGACCACATTGTTAGGGGGTCACATAGACCACGTTGTTGGGGGGTCACATAGACCACATTGTTAGGGGGTCACATAGACCACGTTGTTAGGGGGTCACATAGACCATGTTGTTGGGGGGTCACATAGACCACATTGTGGGGGGTCACATAGACCACGTTGCTAGGGGGTCACACAGACCATGTTGCTGGGGGGGGTCACATAAGAGGCCTGCAGGGTCTCTGAAGCTCCGTGTTGGGCCTCCAGAGAGGAGCAGCCTGGACTGATGGCTGGGGGTAGGGGTCTGGGTAGGTCTGGGTAGGTCTGGGTAGGTCTGGGTCTAGTGGGTCTGGGTGTAGTGGTCTAGTGGGTCTGTGTGGGTCTTGGTCTTGGTCTAGTGGGTCTGGGTGTAGAGGTCTAGTGAGTCTGGGTGTAGAGGTCTAGGTGGGTCTGGGTGGGTCTTGGTCTTGGTCTAGTGGGTCTGGGTGTAGTGGTCTAGTGGGTCTGGGTGGGTCTTGATCTAGTGGGTCTGGGTGTAGTGGTCTGGTGGGTCTGGGTGTAGTGGTCTGGTGGGTCTGGGTGTAGTGGTCTGGTGGGTCTGGGTGTAGTGGTCTAGTGGGTCTGGGTGTAGTGGTCTAGTGGGTCTGGGTGTAGTGGTCTGGTGGGTCTGGGTGTAGTGGTCTAGTGGGTCTGGGTGTAGTGGTCTGGTGGGTCTGGGTGTAGTGGTCTGGTGGGTCTGGGTGTAGTGGTCTAGTGGGTCTGGGTGGGTCTTGGTCTTGGTCTAGTGGGTCTGGGTGTAGTGGTCTGGTGGGTCTGGGTGTAGTGGTCTAGTGGGTCTGGGTCTTAGTCTAGTGGGTCTTGGTCTTGGTCTAGTGGGTCTGGGTGTTCCTCTCCCCTGCAGGAGGTGATTGTATCTCCATCAACACGACATTAAAGCAATTAGGATCCAGGACTAAACACCAGCGGCTCCCATGAGACTGTGGGGGGACAATGGGGGACAATGGGGGTCTAGGGGGGTCTAGGGGGGTCTAGGGCGGTCAGGGGATCAGGGGGAACCCGACACCACTTAAAGACCCCCGCCCCCAACACCTTAAACAGGGACCTGACACACCTGCTATCTGGACCCGCATCTCTCAGCGCCTCAGACGAGAAAACAAGACGGAGGACGAGTTCAGGGAGCCGAGAGAAAACACGAAGAACGAAGACTTTGAATCACCGGAAAAACCTCAGAAACGTTTCAATTAAAATGAATACAGAATCTCTGCACCAAACTAAAGAAGTGAAATCTGTAAAAATCACAACTTATTAAATGTTTTATGAAACTTTATTTATTCATTGTTTTACTGTTTATAGTTTATATTTATAGTTTATAGTTATATTTATAGTTTATAGTTATAGTTTATATTTATAGTTTATAGTTCATAGTTCATAGTTATGTCTGTAAAAGATCAGAAGAAGAAATCAGACACAAATAAAAATCCTTCTCTACGTTTTTCACCAAGTAATCAATAAACCAATAAATCAATAAATCAATAAATCATTACATAATTACTCTCATTATTACAATAATTTACAATAAGATGCTTTTTATTTTGACTTCATAACTTTTCAATAAGAAGGAACAAAGAATCACTGCAGAAAAATCAAAACCCTCCAAAGTCAAACAAACAAATCAATGTTTCCTCCAACAACCACCAGATTATTAATATTGTTAATAATAATAATATTAATAATAACAAATCTGATGTTTCCTCCAACAACCACTAGATTATTAATAATAATAACAAATCAGATGTTTCCTCCAGCAACCACCAGATTAATAATAATAATAACAACAAATTAGATTTTCTCCTCCAACCACCAGATTATTATTAACATTAATAACAATAATAACAATAATAACTCAGACCCCTGACCGGACCCCATGGCCTCCAGGTTCTGGTTCTCTCAAACTGTCATGGACGTGAAACTCTTCTTCTCTGGGTCAGAGTCTAAACACAATCACAAGAAGAGTCCGAGGCCTCAGAGGTGAGACGCGGGCCCCGCGGGGCCCAGTCCCGGCCCTGGTCCCGGTCCCAGACCCGGCCCTGGTCCCGGTCCCAGACCCGGCCCTGGTCCCGGTCCCGGTCTTACCTCGCTGTAGGACGTGGTGCTGGGCCCGGTCTCCAGGTACAACATGTTGGCGCTGAGGTTGAGCAGAGCTGCTGCTGTGTGCTCCACTGGCTCCAGGATTCCACAGATCTCTTCCCCTCGGTCTGAAGGATCCAGGTGGACTACGGAGGAGCAGGAGCTTCTGTGGAGGTCTAGGGGAGGCCATTTATACCTGGAGCAGGGGGCGGGGCCTGAGGAGCCACCTGAGTCACTCCCTGCAGGAGAAGACAGCAGCAGCTCCTCGGGCCTCGGGCTTTGATTTATTCATCTGTTCTCGTCTCTGGATCTGATCCTCATGAAGCACGATGTCATGGATCCATCAATGAGTAGTCCGATGTCGACCATCGATCAATAAGTCGTCTGATGGATTAAACACAGACCCCACCCCCCCCGCACTCAATGAGAGAAACGTCACAGTGACAGGAGGAGGAACCTGAATGCACCACGGGAGCTGCACCAAGAGCTCCAGACACGGAGCCGGGGTCAGTGATGTGACCACACCCGGGTGAGGCCCTGAAGGCCCCTAAAGGCCCCTGAGGGCCCCTGAGGGCTGTGGGTCAGATAGTCAACACTAAAGAGCAGAGAGGTGATTAGTTCAGTCAACAAGCTGATTGTGTTAAAACTGCATGTGAAGGAAGTTAGAGCACTGAACCTGTCTGTCTGTTAGCTGTCTGTCTATCTGCCTGTTAGCTGTCTGTCTGTCTGCTTGTTAGCTGTCTGTCTGTCTGCTAGCTGTCTGTCTATCTGCCTGTTAGCTGTCTGTCTGTCTGCCTGTTAGCTGTCTGTCTGTCTGTTAGCTGTCTGTCTATCTGCCTGTTAGCTGTCTGTTAGCTGTCTGTCTGTCTGCCTGTTAGCTGTCTGTCTGTCTGTTAGCTGTCTGTCTATCTGCCTGTTAGCTGTCTGTTAGCTGTCTGTCTGTCTGCCTGTTAGCTGTCTGTCTGTCTGCTAGCTGTCTGTCTATCTGCCTGTTAGCTGTCTGTCTGTCTGCCTGTTAGCTGTCTGTCTGTCTGTTAGCTGTCTGTCTGTCTGTTAGCTGCATTTTCTACCTGGGCCTTCAGTGCCGTCTGATATAGTTCACATAAATATGTTCATGGCGACAAAACAATCCAACAAAACTGCGGCACTAAAACACTCAAGATCACGAGCCACGATCAGAAGGAAAGATATTAACTACTAAAATGTTCCACCACGCTCACCCGGGGAGGAGCGATGGAAAACAGGCTGACGGGAGGGAACCCTACCTCCACCACCTCCACTAGCTAGCCTCTAGCCTAGTAGCAGCTAGCTCCCTGACAACCCCCGAAGGTAGCGGGACCGGCCCCGGCAGCAACAGCACCGTGGCTCGTTTATGATTACATACAACTGCAGATGTAAAAACAGTAACACAAGCAGCAGTTCACTCACCAGATGCTGTTCACTTATACACAAAGTCCATCCTCCTCTCTTTGTTCAACACTTCAGTTAATCGGTTGTTCAGTTTATCGTGCGCTTCAGTTCCAGTAGCAGCTCCTTCTCGATGGTCATGGACCAGTGAGGACAGTCCAGCCTCCCAGTTGTGTTTCTGGAATAGGTTTCCATGCGTTTTAGGGCTGAAGATGTCCGCTCGACAGTGGCAGTCGATATTAGGATCGTCACCGCCAAACACGCCCATAACCCTCCATGAGAAAGGCGTTGTCAGTAAATCCACCAGCTAGTCCGTTTCTCCTCCTTCAGCCATTGAGTGTTAAAACAAGCTAGACATAAACATGTCATCACTTCTCTTATGTTTCAGCCTCAACTCTTCTTACTGCTACTGAGTCATGCTAGCAGCTAGCTAGCCTTCTGTTGACTGAAGTCACGCTGGCCCACCGACCAATCACAGCGCATGTTAGTGCTGACGCCACCTCACAGGCGCTGCACGTCAAAGAACACGCCCACATGTCAAACTAAAGATCTGATTGGTTGAAGACTATGACATCACAATATCTTCTCCATGTACTTTAATCTACAAAGACCATCTAGAAGCGCTCTGCTTCCATAGAGACACAGAGGTGAAATGTGATTGGATAAGAGCTCTCCTTAAAACCAGCTGCACTAGAAGCAGCGCTGCAGGCTGAAGCAGAGCAACAGAGGAAGACAGGAGCTGTGACATGAGAACATCATTATGATACATGTAGTGTGTTTGTGAAAAACTATTAAATGATAAAATAGATATAACTTTGTGATTCTGTTTAGGCAGCAGAGAAGACTTACAGGCTCTGACGACCACCACTGATAGCTCTCTCTCTTTCTCTTAAAGGAGGATTGTTGGTCCACAAACAAACAAGAGATTCACTCTGATTGTTCTCTAGAGAAGCTTTTAGGAGTGAGGACAGACAGAGAGAGAGAGAGAGAGAGAGAGAGAGAGAGAGAGAGCATCAGAAGTAGAGGAAGAAGAAGAAGTTAAAGAAGAAGTAGTTGTAGTAGAAGAAGTTGAAGAAGAAGAATAAGTAGTAGTAGTAGAAGAAGTTAAAGAAGAAGTAGTAGTAGTAGAAGAAGAAGAAGTTAAAGAAGAAGAAGAAGTTAAAGAAGAAGTAGTAGTAGGAGAAGGTGAAGAAGAAGAATAAGTAGTAGTAGTAGAAGAAGTTAAAGAAGAAGTAGTAGTAGTAGAAGAAGAAGAAGTTAAAGAAGAAGAAGAAGTTAAAGAAGAAGAAGAAGTAATAGTAGGAGAAGATGAAGAAGAAGAATAAGTAGTAGTAGTAGAAGAAGTTAAAGAAGAATAAGTTGAAGAAGAAGAAGACATAAATAATATCTCCACTCTGTTCTTCTTGTAGTTTCCAGCTCTGCTCTGTGATGATGATGAAGAGGATGAAGAGGAGTGATTGATTGACTCCAAGCTGATCAGAAGTATCTCCAGTCATATGTAATGTTCTGCAACAGGATGTTTTGTTACAGACTGAAGGGATCATTTAATATGTGATGTTGGGCTAAATGAAATAAACTGCATTGAATATTGAATATTGATCGCTGTGAGCTCAGCTGATCACTTCCTATCTGAGGATCAGCTGTTAGTGGGAGATCGTGTTGCTGCTGCAGCATTCAGCTGCATTCCTGCCTGTTACCACCCCTCCCCCTCCTCTTCCTCCCCATTCCCCCTCCTCTTCCTCACACCCCACCCTCCTCTTCCTCCCCCTCCTCTTCCTCCCCCCCTCCAGAGCAGGTGCGGCCTTCAGCCGCCGCCCTGCAGCTACAGAGAAGAAAAATAAATCCAAAAAGAAAAAAGGACTTTCAGATTAAACATAAAGCC
>NC_136595.1:28745306-28752806 GCF_910589615.1 Taurulus bubalis | reverse complement strand
GAGAGGAAAGGATCACCAGAGAGAATCACCTGAGGGGATCACCAGAGAGGAGAGGATCACCTGAGAGGATCACCGGAAAGGATCACCAGAGATGATCACCAGAGAGGATAACCAGAGAGAAAAGGATCACCTGAGAGGATCACCAGAGAGGAAAGGATCACCTGAGAGGAAAGGATCACCAGAGAGGATCACCAGAGAGGAGATGATCACCTGAGGGGATCACCAGAGAGGATCACCTGAGAGGATAACCAGAGAGAAACGATTCACCAGAGAGGATCAACTGAGAGGAGATGATCACCTGAGAGGATCACCAGAGAGGAAAGGATCACCTGAGAGGATCACCAGAGAAAAGAATCACCAGAGAGGAAAGGATCACCAGAGAGGAGACGATCACCTGATAGGATCATCTGTTCAAAGGTTTGTCCTCTTTACTGTTCACAGAACCAGTATGTACACACACACACACACACACACACACACAAACACACACACACACACACACACACACACACACACACACACACACACACACACACACACACGTTATTAATGTTAATAAAGACTAATCCTCATTTAGTAGCATGCTATTGATGTTAATAACGTCTCTGCCTCCTTTTTAAACATGTTATTGATGTTAATAATGTCTCTGTCTCATTTATTAACATGTTATTGATAATAACGTCTCTGCCTCGTTTATTAACATGTTATTGATCCTAATAACGTCTCTGCCTAATTTATTAACATGATATTGATGTTAATAATGTCTCTGTCTCATTTATTAACATGTTATTGATGTTAATAACGTCTCTGCCTCGTTTATTAACATGTTATATATGTAATAAATTCTCAGCCTCATGTATTAACATGTTATAGATGTTAATAAAGACTCTGCCTCATTTATTAACATGTTAATAAAGACTATGTCTCCTTTATTAACATGTTATTGATGTTAATAACGTATCTGCCTCATTTATTAACATGTTATAGATGTAATAAAGACTCAGCCTCGTGTATTAACATGTTATTAATGTTAATAAAGATGCTGTTTCATTTATTAACATGCTATTGATGTTAATAAATACTCATCCTCGTTTATTAACATGTTGTAGATGTTAATAAAGATGCTGTTCAATTCATTACCATGTTATTGATGTAATACAGACTCGGCCTCATTTATTAACATGTTATAGATGTTAATAAAGATGCTGTTCAATTCATTACCATGTTATTGATGTAATACAGACTCGGCCTCACTCATTACCATGTTATCGATGATAAAGCATGGAAGTCACCATCACTCACCGGAGGAAGGGGAGCTCTTGGGGACGCTGCCCGGCCGTGTGAGGGGAGTTCATGTCGTCACGCTTCTCTTCAGCTCGTCGTGGACGACGTGATGAACAAACACATGAACATGAATAAATAGAGCAGAGGAACGTGGCCGAGGCTGCAGAGCGGAGGATGTGTGACGGACGGATGTGACTTCTTCTTCTTCTTCTGGCCTGCAGAAGGGAGGAGCTTGTGTGACGGTCCAACCAATCAGCTCCAGCTGAGGCACATGTCACTCTCTCTTTTAGTCACTAGGACAGAGATACTGGACTCTACTACATCTGACCCCCAGAGTCCCTGTGGGTTCGGTATCTGTTGGGTCACATGACCCAATATCTCTGAATATATAATATATATTATATAATATATATTTATATTATATATTATATCATATATTATATTTGATATTTGATATATTAAATATTGTATATATGATATTATATAATACATCAAATATATAATATAATATATAATATGATATTTATAATATATAATATATATATACATATATATGTATATATATATATATGTATATACATATATATATATACATATATATATATATGTATATATGTACACACACACACACACACACACACACACACACACACACACACACACACACACCCTATGACCCTGTAAACTCAGATGAATCAGAAGGCTAAAATAAAGGCGGGGTCACAGTGGGTGGGTCATAAATAGACGTGTTGTATCCAGGCAACAGGGGCCTCAAGCTGCTCTCTTGTACTTTTAACGAAGACGTACAGCGACCGGCGGTTCGATTCCTCCCGACACAGATCCGAGCTGCTGACTCGATGCTCTCAGCTTTCAGTAAACCAGAGAAGAGATCTGAAACGCTTTATATGAAACGTGAACGTCATCATCATGGAGAAAACACCAGAAAACAAACATTATAAATTATAATATAAAAAACAAACTCAATAACAACCGTCGTATTCTGACTCATATTTACGTTTGATGTCCAGTCGAGTAACAACAATAAAGGACGGCGTCACAAACGCACGATGACTCTTTAGCAATAACTAATCTTAACTTACGTTTTATTAAACAATAACTCATCTTTACTTACATCTTATTAAACAATAACTCATCTTAACTTACATTATATTAAATAACTAATCTTAACTTACATCTTATTAAACAATAACTCATCTTCACTTACACATCATATTAAATAACAATTCATCTTAACTTACACATCATATTAAATAACAATTCATCTTAACTTACATTATATTAAATAACTAATCTTAGCTTACATCTTATTAAACAATAATTCATCTTAACTTACACATCACATTAAACAATAACTCATCTCAAACTTTTAAACTCCATAGGCCCATTAATGGGCCTTTTTTAATTCATTAAAAAATAAAAATAAAATATATTAATGTTGCACAACAAATTAAACACCAAAGCCTTTGCTACAAGAATCAGCCATTTAACAAAAAACTCAAACAGAAAGAAAGATAATCATAAAAGTATAAAAAGTATTGTTGTTACACTTTTTTACTGTGTTTTTACAGTTTGATCAAAATTAAATCTGTTTATTCAGTTAATTTGTGTGCTTGTTGTATTTTAATGGGAAATATATAGGTTGTTTTATAAATTTAAAAAAATCATGAAATCATAATTCATTAAAAGAAAATGATAATTCATTAAAATAATGCTGTATTTGAATGTATTGATCACCATAAGTAATATACAAGTGAAATATAAGGTTTGGTACATGATAAAATTCAAAAAAACACAAATGTGCCCCAATGCTCATTGGAGACCTCTACTGAATGTTCTCTGTTCTGTACTTTATCAAAGTCAACCTTTGCAGAGAGAATGTTCACATATTGAGCTATGATTTGGGTTAGAGAATGTTCACATATTGAGCTATGACTTGGGTTAGAGAATGTTCACATATTGAGCTATGATTTGGGTTAGAGAATGTTCACATATTGAGCTATGATTTGGGTTAGAGAATGTTCACATATTGAGCTATGATTTGGGTTAGAGAATGTTCACATATTGAGCTATGATTTGGGTTAGAGAATGTTCACATATTGAGCTATGATTTGGGTTAGAGAATGTTCACATATTGAGCTATGATTTGGGTTAGAGTTGGACCTTACAGCTGCATCATTTCAAAGAAATAATCATCCTAAAAGTGATTTTTTTTATAGGCGGACCTGAAACCTTTTCATTGTTTTCTGTGTGTCATCTTCATTTACTCTTAACCAGAAACATATAGACTGATATTTACACATCTGAACAACATCTCACATTATACTTGTTTATTATAGCACCAAAGGTTTTCAAATAGCCCTAGTGGTTGCAGAGATACACCCTTTTTAGTTTGGGTATGACATTTTCGAGCAGAAGCCTACATCATATTAAACAATAACTCATCTTAACTTACATCATATTAAACAATAACTCATCTTAACTTGCATTATTTTGAATAACTAATCTTAACCTACACATCATATTACATAATTTATCTTATTTCAGGTCTCACTGAACACGACTTTAACGTCAAACATCTGGTTTGTTTTTCAACAGAAGACCATCATTGGTCCCTTAGAAATCATAAATAATAAACGTCCCTGCTGGTATCAGCTGTTCTTCATCAGGATGAAGTGAGGTGATTATGGGATGTCGTCCTCCTCTCAGCATCACAAGGACGCAGTGACCTCAGGATGTCTTCAAGTGAGACATTCAAGACACCCGACACCATGACATCATCATTACTGCTGCAGCTTCAGGAGACCTGTGTGTGAGTGTGTGTGTGTGTGTGTGTGTGTGTGTGTGTGTGTGTGTGTGTGTGTGAGAGTGTGTGTGTGTGCGTGTGAGAGAGAGTGTGTGTTTGAGAGTGTGTGTGTAAGTGTGTGTGAGTGTGTGTGTGTGAGTGTGTGTGTGTGTGTGTGTGAGTGTGTGTGTGTGTGTGAGTGTGTGTGAGAGAGAGTGTGTGTTTGAGAGTGTGTGTGTAAGTGTGTGTGAGTTAGTGTATGTATGTATGTCTGTGTGTGTGAGAGTGTGTGTATGTGTGTCGGTGTGTGTGTGTGTGTACGTGTTGGTGTGTGTGTGTGTGTTGGTGTGTGTGTGTGTGTGTTGGTGACTAATTCAGGGGAAATCCACGAGTCAAGCGGCTGTCCGGTGATTTACGGCCTAAACTGCCCGGCAACCCGTCATTGTTCTGGACGTCCTGAGCGCTCAGAGAGGGTACGCTCTGAGCCGCGTCATAAGAACCAAACACACTTCTCATGAACTCCTAAACCAGCACCAGACCAGTCCAACCAGTATTTCCGTTCCCTGGATCTCTTTTTATTGTAATATTCAGACTCCCAGACAATTAGGGAGTCGTTCCCACGCTCTGACTCAACAAGCGGCTTTTGTCGCCGTGACTTTTCCTCCCGATATCGAGCCGCCGTCACGTGGTAGAGATCCATCGGCCTGCAGACACGAAGCAGAGCAGCGCCAGAAGAAGTCACGTGTCATTATGTACTGGATCTGCAACTGGCAGTTACTTTCCCAGCACATCAGGAACAAAAAGGTCCTGTTGGTGTTTTCATGAGAAGAGAACCGGTAAACGATCATCAATAAAGATCATCGCTATTTGTTCGTGGGTCGAACTGGTTATGTGACGAATAGTTTGTGTTATTCAATCTGTTCATTCAGAACATATAATGAGTGTAACTCAATATTAATGATCATAAAACACGTTGCACTCATGTTGATTTTACTCTTCAGCTCTCGAGTCTCTCGAGGCAGGAAGTGACCATGTACCAACCAGGCTTTTCAAAATAAACTCCCAACATTTACGTCGTTTTGAGGATTATTTACTTGTTCAGGTTCAGGAAAAGATGATGTTTGGGTTAAAAAATGTAAATTAAATATGTAAGTTAGTTAAATATGTTAGTTGCTTAGATGCTTAACCAGCGGCCACGCAGCGCAGCAGGCTGAAGCAGAGCAACAGAGGAAGACAGGAGCTGTGCAATGAGGAAATAAACTAATAGGGAAAAATTATTATAATACATGTAGTGTAGTTGTGAGAAACAATTAAATAATAAAATAGCTATAACTTTGTGATTGTGTTTAGGCCAGCAGAGAAGACTTACAGGCCCTGACGGCCACCACTGCTGATACTAGATACTAGTTAAGTAAGTTCCTCTCTTTCTGCCTCAGTTCTCTGGGTTAAGGTCAGGACCTGAAGCAGGAAGCAGCTGCTCTTTCAGAGTAAAACGGCTTCTGATCTTATGGACGTCACCGTGTTGGAGGAGAAGGTGAACTTCAAACCAGGACGGATTATCTGAGATTCATGGTTTCTCAGATCTGGTGGGTGCAGAGCTTTGGTTGTGTTTACGCTCCGGTCGTTTGATTCACTCCCCAGTTTCTGTTTGGTCTGAAGTCCCTGGTGTCTTCCTGCCTGAACCCAGACTAGTATCTAGCATCTGTACGAGGTCCTGACCTTAACCCAGAGACCTCAAGTAGAAAGAGAGAGGAACTTATGCACTTAACTAGTATCTCTGATCTGAGAACCATGAGTCTCAGATACTCGTTCACCTTCTCCCCTCCAACACGGTGACGTCCATGAGATCAGAAGCCGGTTTACTCTGAAGGAGCAGCTGCTTCCTGCTTCAGCACTCTGAGGTAACGCGAGCCTGCACATTTAGACTTTACTCAAATATATAGTTCATGATGTAAAAGTTGTGGAGCGATGTTTTGGTATCCCGGCAACAGGCTGACCGGTGTGATTGGTGGGTTAAAAGCATGTCTGATGACCCCCCCGGTAACCGAAGAGGCGGCTGGACGAGGCTCCTGTCACCGGAGAGGCTTTAAAAATAAAACCGACGCTCCGATGAAAGAAGATCCAGAAACATTTCTCTGCTGAGAAGAAGGATTCAGTTCAAACCATGGAACGGTTCAACAGGTGAAACGGCTGCGTCAGAAGGAGGCGCGTCGCTAAACAGCGTGACCTTCAGCCACGACCTTGGATCAGCTACCGGCGTCCGCATTCAGCAGGTGACGTGATGCCGCGTTTCTAAATGAGCGACTTAGAGGATCGACTCGCCGATGAGCGCATGAGGAAGATGATCGAGGGGGTTGGGTGTCCGCTGGACCAGGATCCAGAGGGCTCACGTCACCTGGGCTCAAAGAGTCCTGAAGGTCCTCAGACCAACACACAGCAAACCAGGTCTTCACGTACCGGGTCGTTATTGATCCTGATCAGTCCTGATCGGTCTTGATCGGTCCTGATCTGATCAGTTCTGCCCCCCTCACAGTCTACCGTGAACCATCAGAGAGTAAAGTTTTGAAGCCTCTAGTTTGGTGGTTTGGTGGCCATCTTGGTTTCTTCGCAGTCCGTGAACAGGAAGTGACCATATATGGACTGAGGAGTGACGTAGAGACGCCGTATACGTCTCTGACGTCGACCTGTCAATCACCCTGTAGCCCCGCCCTAAAGCGTCCCCTGCTTTATGGTCTGTTTGACTCTAAATGACCATAATTTATTACATGATATCTAATGCAATGTGACCTCCTGTAAAAGTCCAAGATGGATCATCAGCTGCCGCCATGCTTCCTGGTTCAGGATCACGTGATCTAAGACGCTTCATGTTTCACAGATGAGCGGCGAGTGAACCAGGGAATCCGACTGGAATAAACAGATTGCTGATTCCAACGGTTCAAAGACTTGTGGTCAGTGAACGCATCGCCACATCTGCTGTTGACCGCCTGCAGCTCATGAGCAGAAGAAATGATCCTTTACTGATCCCCTTGGGACATTATTCTCTGCATTCTTAGTGATTAAGGAGCAGTGAGGCGCCCAGGGTCTTATCAAGGACACGTAGCCATGTGAGCTACGGGCAGACCGGGGATCAAACCATGAACCTTGCGGTCGCAGGACGGCCGCTCTACCCATGAGCTACAGCTCCCAGAGCGTTCTGTACCGGTCAATCAGGATAAGACCCCGAGTCCTCGTTACATGATGAGCTCTCATCATTAGTTCTTCCATGTAGAGCGCTGCTTGTTGCTCCGCCTGCGTGACTCAGTTGTTTTCACAGAGCGGGAAAAGGCAGGACCGGTTTGTGGAGCCTCAGGGCCCCGAGGATCCTCATGATCCTCGGGGCCCTGAGGCTCCTCTTCCACACATGAACCTCGTGG
>NC_136595.1:28737806-28742806 GCF_910589615.1 Taurulus bubalis | reverse complement strand
ACACAGTCACTCCTCCTCCTCCTCCTCCTCCTCTCCCTCCTCCTCCTTCTCTTCCTCCTCCTCTTCCTCCTCCTCCTCTTCCTCCTCTCTCCTCCTCCTCTTCCTCCTCTTCCTCCTCCTCTTCCTCCTTCTCCTCTTCCTCCTCCTCTCCTCCCTCTCCTCCCCCTCCTCCTCCTCTCCCTCCTCCTCCTCTTCCTCCTCCTCTCCTCCCCCTCCTCCTCCTCTTCATCCTCCTCTTCCTCCTCCTCTCCTCTCCTCCCCTTCCTCCTCCTCCTCTCCCTCCTCCTCCTCTTCCTCCTCCTCCTGCCCCTTCTCCTCTTCCTCTTCCTCCTCCTCCTCCTCTTTCTCCTCCTCCTCCTCTTCCTCCTCCCCCTCCTAATCCTCCTCCTCCTCCTCCTCCCCCTCCTAATCCTCCTCTTCCTCCTCCTCCTCTTCCTCCTCCTCTCCTCCCCCTCCTCCCCTTCCTCCTCCTCCTCTCCCTCCTCCTTCTCTTCCTCCTCCTCCTCCCCCTTCTCCTCCTCTTCTTCCTCCTCCTCCTCCTCCTCCTCCTCCTCCCCCTCCTAATCCTCCTCTTCCTCCTCCTCTTCCTCCCCCTCCTCCTCCTCTTCCTCCTCCTACTCCTCTTCCTCCTCCTCTCCTCCCCCTCCTCCTCCTCCTCCTCCTCTTCCTCCTCCTCTTCCTCTTCCTCCTCCTCCCCCTCCTAATCCTCCTCCCCCTCCTCCTCTTCCTCCCCCTCCTCCTCCTCCTCTTCCTCCTCCTCTCCTCCCCCTCCTCCTCCTCCTCTTCCTCCTCCTCTTCCTCCTCCTCCCCCCTCCTAATCCTCCTCTTCCTCCTCCTCTTCCTCCCCCTCCTCCTCCTCTTCTTCCTCCTCCTACTCCTCTTCCTCCTCCTCTCCTTCCCCTCCTCCTCCTCCTCCTCCTCTTCCTCCTCCTCTTCCTCCTCCTCTCCTCTCCTCCCCCTCCTCCTCCTTCCCTTCCTCCTCCTCTTCCTCCTCCTCCTCCCCCTTCTCCTCCTCCTCTTCCTCCTCCTAATCCTCCTCTTCCTCCTCCCCCTCCTAATCCTCCTCTTCCTCCTCCTCCACCTCCTCCTCCTCCTCCTCCTCCTCCTCCTCTTCCTCTTCCTCCTCCACCTCCTCCTCCTCCTCCTCCACCTCCTCCTCCTCCTCCTCCTCTTCCTCCTCTTCCTCCTCCCCCTCCTAATCCTCCTCTTCCTCCTCCCCCTCCTCCTCCTCCTCCTCCTCCTCCTCTTCCTCCTCCCCCTCCTAATCCTCCTCTTCCTCCTCCCCCTCCTCCTCCTCCTCTTCCTCCTCCTCTTCCTCCTCCTCCTCCTCCTCCTCTTCCTCCTCCTCCTCCTCCTCTTCCTCCTCCTCCTCTTCTAAAGCCCGTTAGCGTCCAGCATTCCTCCGCAGGTGGACTTTGTGTTTACCAGACAAACACAGATGTGTCTGAGAGGAAAGTGTTGCCTTCAGGTGTCCCGTGAAACGCAGCGCCGGGTCCGAGGCCGTGCGTCCAGCGTGCTCAGCGTTCCGCAGCAGGAGCGCCTCCCGTCTCGTGTTGCTCGCCCCGGGCGGCCCGGGCAGCTCTGGTGGGTCTCGGGTCACCGACCCCGCCGGCTCTCTCTAAGCCTCGCTCTCTCGTTCCTTCACGTTCCTCTTCAGGGTCTCACGTCACGATCGGGAGAAAGAACCACTTGGACCTGTCGGGCTCGACTTCCGACGTGACCTTGACAGGTGACCTTGACCTGCGACAGGGCCACTTGTCCCGGGAGTATCACCTGTTCCTGAGGAAGTCCTCACCGCCTCCTGACCTCCTGACCTCCAGCCTCACGGTGAACAGAGCTTTAGGCTTTCGCTCACGTCGCCATCTTATTTTTATCAACCAGTGAACAGGAGGTGACCATATATGGCCTGAGGAGGAGTGGCCTAGAGACGCTGTATACGTCTCTGGTGTCGACCTGTCAATCACCTCGTAGCCCCGCCCCTAAAGCGTCCCCTGATTTATGGTCTGTTTGACTCTAAATGACCATAATTTACTAAATGAACATCATGTTGTATTGAAGAAGACTTGAAACTAGAGATTGAGACATAAACTCATGTTTACAATGTTTACTGAGGGAATACATCAAGAGAAGTAGAGTCATTTATATAGACTTCTATACAACCAGAGGAGTCACCCCCTGGTGGTCAGGAGAGAGAATGCAGCTTTAACACATGAAGCATATACTTCTATACAACCAGAGGAGTCGCCCCCTAGTGGTCAGGAGAGAGAATGCAGCTTTAACACATGAAGCATAGACTTCTATACAACCAGAGGGTGGTCTTCTGGTTTCATGAGTCTCATGTATTCAGTTGTTTGTTCACTAGTTCACATACACTTTCAACATTAAACTTCATATTTAAAATACCGTTCGTGTCGAAGTGTTTTTCTACTTTTCTCTGCTTTCTGATTTTTCGTTCCTCGGGGTGGAACATTCCTATCTCAGAAGAACGATTTAACTAATAATAATGTGGGCGAGTCGTTCATTTGAAGCTGTCTCTGCTGCAGAGTGCGTACCTGTCTCAGGTGTGCAGGTTTGATGTTCTCCTGCTCAGAATAATTGGAGCACAAGACGTATTTTCTGTCCCGCGGCGCTGCCTCGCCTCTGCAGAGGAATGCTGCATGAGCTGAGCAGCCATTTATCCTGTGAGTGCATGAGAGGAGCCTCATGTGTTCACACCCGAGAGGAGTGGAGCTTCATCAGTTATTATTATTATTAGATATGCTTTATGATCACAAAGTTACACAATATTCTCTCTCATGCTTTCACCACGAGGCCAAAGATAAAGATCAGTCCACAGGTGTCTTTGTGTGTGTGAGTGTGTGTGTGTGAGTGTGTGAGTGTGTGTGTGTGTGTGTGAGTGTGAGTGTGAGTGTGTGTGTGTGTGTGTGTGTGTGTGTGTGTGTGTGTGTGTGTGTGTGTGTGTGTGTGTGTGTGTAGGTGTGTAATATAGTTATATGTATGTCAGTGGCGGGCCGTGCATTTTCGACCTGTGCCTTCAGTACCGTCTGCTATCGTTTACATGAATACGCTCATGATGGGAAGCTGAGTCATTCACGGACAATGCATGTCATCCACATCAACAAGAACCATCACATTTAGTGATAACAAAACATGACAAAACAATCCAACACAACTCCGGCACTAAAACACCGCACACTCAAGAGAACGAGCCACGATCAGAAAGAAGTTGGGTTATAAGCAGCTACTTTTTTTTCTCAATTCTGACCCGTGCAGCTGATTTCTGGATTTTTCTGATTCTAAATTTTGCAGCAGTTGCAGAGACATACGGTACAAAATCCACGTGAAATGTTCCTGAATCCCCTTCACATGACCTCACTGTAAAGCAGGGTCGTCTCAGCAGCTGCCAAACCCCCTGCTGTCCGCCCCGGGCCGCCTCTCACCCCGCTTGGCTCTCCGCCGGCACCCACCGTTCACTTAATGAAGACCAAGTCCCAGTCCTTTGTAAACAAACAGTTCCATGACATGGTTGTTCAGTTTATCGGTGTGCTTCATGGACGCCAGTGAGGATCGTCACCGCCAAACATGTGAAGCATGAGAAAGGCGTTGTCAGTAAATCCACCAGCTAGTCCGTTTCTCCTCCTTCAGCCATTGAGTGTTAAAACAAGCTAAACATAAATATGTCATCACTTCTCTTATGTTTCAGCCTCAACTCTTCTTACTGCTACTGAGTCATGCTAGCAGCTAGCTAGCCTTCTGTTGACTGAAGTCACGCTGGCCCACCGACCAATCACAGCGCATGTTAGTGCTGACGCCACCTCACAGGCAAAGAACACGCCCACATGTCAAACTAAAGATCTGATTGGTTGAAGACTATGACATCACGATACCTTCTCCATGTACTTTAATCTACAAAGACCAGCTAGAAGCGCTCTGCTTCCATAGAGACACAGAGGTGAAATGTGATTGGATAAGAGCTCTCCTTAAAACCAGCTGCACTAGAAGCTGATAAATGATAAAATAGATATAACTTTGTGATTCTGTTTAGGCAGCAGAGAAGACATACAGGCTCTGACGACCACCATATATATATATATATATATATATATATATATATATATATATATATATATATACATATATATATATATATACGTATATATATATATATATATATATATATATATGTATACTTCTGAGCCCTGCAGAGCTGAACACAGTGTTCTCTGCTCAGAGAGCGTCTGAGGACAGCGTCCCGCCCACCGGCCTCACGTTCCTCATGCTCAGAGGGAACCGCCGAAGGTTCCTCGGGGAACATCGGCTCCGACAGGACTCGACACGCGAGCAGCAAACAGCGTAATCACAAACATTACACAAAGTCCGTCATTACTTCAAATGATTTGTGACACGACAGCCTTTCCACTCCTGGAGCGGCGATATGGGAGAATAAAATGATTACAGAGACGGGCGTCGCCATGGAAACCCTGCAAACAAACAGCTCCTGCAGAGATGTCAGCAGCTGACCTTCATGATGCCTCCTTCAGGGACCTCAGGACACAGGACGTCTCCTTCAGGGACCTCAGGACACAGGACGTCTCCTTCAGGGACCTCAGGACACATAAGTGACTTTAATATAATAAATAAAACTCAAGTGAACTGTGGGAGGTTCTGTGTTCACATCTCTGCAGGTTTGAAGAGTTTAGATGTGAAATATTTGCAAATATGTTATCTCGATCACTAAACTGTCTGCATGAAGACTCATCATCATCATCAGTACAGGATTGCTTCATCCTTCTCATCCTGCTGACTCGCCTGCTTTGTGTTGAAATCAAAACACATCATCACACTTTGGAGCTTCGGTTATGAAACGACTCATGATCATGTGTGTGTGTGTGCGTGCGTTTGTGTGTGTGTGTGTGTCCTCGTCCTTCAGCAGAAAGAGATGTGATGTTCCAGTAAACCTCCGTGACTCATGTGTTGTTAGGAGACAAAAGTGAAGTGAC
>NC_136595.1:28730306-28732806 GCF_910589615.1 Taurulus bubalis | reverse complement strand
ATGAACGAGAAGCCAGCCGGGGAACATTCGTTCGTGGACGTGTTCTCCGTGAGAGAACAGCGGAGGTCACAGTCACTGAGAACCACTGCAGGAAGCAGAGAGTCGGTGAAGCGGAAAAAACAAGTGTTGCAACTTTTTGAAGCAACTGAAACACATTTAAAGATCGTAATCTACTAACTTTGACAGGGTTTACGTGTTAAGACCCAGTGTTTAGGAAATGAAGCAGCTACAATGAATCTGTTATGTCCAACCAAGCAAATGTCATACAAACCAGAAAGGTTCTCATGTCAGACTGTGGGCTCTCTAGTGGGGTAATATGGTACTATGAGCTCTCTAGTGGGGTAATATGGCACTATAGGTCTCTAGTGGGGTAATATGGTACTATGAGCTCTCTAGTGGGGTAAAATGGTACTATGAGCTCTCTAGTGGGGTAATATGGTACTATGAGCTCTATAGTGGGGTAATATGGTACTATGAGCTCTATAGTGGGGTAATATGGTACTATGAGTTCTCTAGTGGGGTAATATGGTACTATGAGCTCTATAGTGGGGTAATATGGCACTATAGGTCTCTAGTGGGGTAATATGGTACTATGAGCTCTCTAGTGGGGTAATATGGTACTATGAGCTCTATAGTGGGGTAATATGGTACTATGAGTTCTCTAGTGGGGTAATATGGCACTATAGGTCTCTAGTGGGGTAATATGGTACTATAGCTCTCTAGTGGGGTAATATGGTACTATGAGCTCTCTAGTGGGGTAATATGGTACTATGAGCTCTATAGTGGGGTAATATGGCACTATAGGTCTCTAGTGGGGTAATATGGTACTATGAGCTCTCTAGTGGGGTAATATGGTACTATAGGTCTCTAGTGAGGTAATATGATACTATGAGCTCTATAGTGGGGTAATATGGTACAATGAGCTCTATAGTGGGGTAATATGGTACTATGAGTTCTCTAGTGGGGTAATATGGCACTATAGGTCTCTAGTGGGGTAATATGGTACTATAGCTCTCTAGTGGGGTAATATGGTACTATGAGCTCTCTAGTGGGGTAATATGGCACTATAGGTCTCTAGTGGGGTAATTTGGTACTATGAGTTCTTTAGTGGGGTAAAATGGTACTATGAGCTCTCTAGTGGGGTAATATGGTACTATAGCTCTCTAGTGGGGTAATATGGTACTCTGAGCTCTCTAGTGGGGTAATATGGTAATATGAGCTCTCTAGTGGGGTAATATGGTACTATAGCTCTCTAGTGGGGTAATATGGTACTATGGGCTCTCTAGTGGGGTAATATGGTACTATGAGTTCTCTAGTGGGGTAATATGGTACTATGAGCTCTCTAGTGGGGTAATATGGTGTTATGAGTTCTCTAGTGGGGTAATATGGTACTATGAGCTCTCTAGTGGGGTAATATGGTACTATGAGCTCTATAGTGGGGTAATATGGCACTATGAGTTCTCTAGTGGGGTAATATGGTACTATGAGTTCTCTAGTGGGGTAATATGGTACTATGAGCTCTCTAGTGGGGTAATATGGTACTATGAGCTCTATAGTGGGGTAATATGGTACTATGAGCTCTATAGTGGGGTAATATGGTACTATGAGTTCTCTAGTGGGGTAATATGGCACTATAGGTCTCTAGTGGGGTAATATGGTACTATAGCTCTCTAGTGGGGTAATATGGTACTATGAGCTCTCTAGTGGGGTAATATGGCACTATAGGTCTCTAGTGGGGTAATATGGTACTATGAGTTCTTTAGTGGGGTAAAATGGTACTATGAGCTCTCTAGTGGGGTAATATGGTACTATAGCTCTCTAGTGGGGTAATATGGTACTCTGAGCTCTCTAGTGGGGTAATATGGTACTATAGCTCTCTAGTGGGGTAATATGGTAATATGAGCTCTCTAGTGGGGTAATATGGTACTATGGGCTCTCTAGTGGGGTAATATGGTACTATGAGCTCTCTAGTGGGGTAATATGGTACTATGAGCTCTCTAGTGGGGTAGTATGGTGTTATGAGTTCTCTAGTGGGGTAATATGGTACTATGAGCTCTCTAGTGGGGTAATATGGTACTATGAGTTCTCTAGTTGGGTTATATGGTGCTATGAGTTCTCTAGTGGGGTAATATGGTACTATGAGCTCTCTAGTGGGGTAATATGGTGCTATGAGTTCTCTAGTGGGGTAATATGGTGCTATGAGTTCTCTAGTGGGGTAATATGGTACTATGAGTTCTCTAGTGGGGTAATATTGTGATGATGGTCCGTAGAGCAGGACGGCCACTCTACCCATGAGCCAGCCGCCCCGAAGTGGGCATCCCCCGATGACGATGATGATGGTGATGATGATGATGATGAGGATGGTGGTGTGAGACTGCCCTCTGCTGCCTGAGTGAGTGCTGTTGCACTTTGGGGAAACTAAAAGAACAAAAGACTGATGAATTACATGTCGATAATAAATAAAAAGCCTCACGTGAGGAAGACGTTCTAAGGTTTTAAA
>NC_136595.1:28715306-28725306 GCF_910589615.1 Taurulus bubalis | reverse complement strand
TGCTACTACCACGACTACTACTACCACTACTACTACTACCACGACTACTACTACCACTACTACTACTATCACGACTACTACTACTACTACGACATCAATATCAGCATTAGCATTAGCATTAGCATGAGTCATGGTCACACCACATATCTTGGTCATGCTACTTGGTCACGTTAATGTTTATTGATGAGCTCAGAGGTAAAGTGCTGTAGACGTGTGAGCATGAAGATCATGTTTCTCTGTGTATATTTGTGTATATTTATGTATATTTGTATAGAACTGTTGAGTTGTGCGTTATCTGCCTCGATGTGTCAGCCTTTCTGCTGAGTCATCACGTTGTCATCATCTCGCTCTGACTCGTCTGTTGTTGTGAACTTTATCACGTTTTATGTTTTCCACTCAGCACGTTGTTTATTCTGCAGAGTGAGACATCATTATTTTACCATCTGTGTTTTCAGCCCCGCTGGCAGCAGAGAGGACAGACACGTGTACTAGTACTACTACTAGTACTTTTAGTACTAGTAGTAGTAGTACTAGTAGTAGTAGGAGTAGTAGTTGTAGTAGTAGTAGAGGACAGAGACGTATACTACTAGTAGGAGAGGACAGGGACGTATACTGGTGGTAGTAGAGGACAGAGACATATACTAGTAGTAGTAGAGGACAGAGACATAGACTAGTAGTAGTAGAGGACAGAGACGTATACTAGTAGTAGTAGAGGACAGAGACATATACTAGTAGTAGTAGAGGACAGAGACATAGACTAGTAGTAGTAGAGGACAGAGACGTATATTAGTAGTAGTAGAGGACAGAGACATATACTAGTAGTAGTAGAGGACAGAGACATATACTAGTAGTAGTAGAGGACAGAGACATAGACTAGTAGTAGTAGAGGACAGAGACGTATATTAGTAGTAGTAGAGGACAGAGACGTATATTAGTAGTAGTAGAGGACAGAGACGTATATTAGTAGTAGTAGAGGACAGAGACGTATATTAGTAGTAGTAGAGGACAGAGACGTATATTAGTAGTAGTAGAGGACAGAGACATAGACTAGTAGTAGTAGAGGACAGAGACGTATATTAGTAGTAGTTGAGGACAGAGACATATACTAGTAGTAGTAGAGGACAGAGACATATACTAGTAGTAGTAGAGGACAGAGACATAGACTAGTAGTAGTAGAGGACAGAGACGTATATTAGTAGTAGTAGAGGACAGAGACATAGACTAGTAGTAGTAGAGGACAGAGACGTATACTAGTAGTAGTAGAGGACAGAGATGTATACTAGTAGTAGTAGAGGACAGAGACGTATACTAGTAGTAGTAGAGGACAGAGACGTATATTAGTAGTAGTAGAGGACAGAGACGTATACTACTAGTAGTAGAGGACAGAGACGTATATTAGTAGTAGTAGAGGACAGAGGCGTATATTAGTAGTAGTAGAGGACAGAGACGTATACTAGTAATAGTAGAGGACAGAGACGTATATTAGTAGTAGTAGAGGACAGAGACGTATACTAGTAGTAGTAGAGGACAGAGACGTATACTAGTAGTAGTAGAGGACAGAGACGTATATTAGTAGTAGTAGAGGACAGAGACGTATACTAGTAGTAGTAGAGGACAGAGACGTATATTAGTAGTAGTAGAGGACAGAGACGTATATTAGTAGTAGTAGAGGACAGAGACGTATACTAGTAGTAGTAGAGGACAGAGACGTATATTAGTAGTAGTAGAGGACAGAGACGTATACTAGTAGTAGTAGAGGACAGAGACGTATACTAGTAGTAGTAGAGGACAGAGACGTATATTAGTAGTAGTAGAGGACAGAGACGTATACTAGTAGTAGTAGAGGACAGAGATGTATACTAGTAGTAGTAGAGGACAGAGACGTATACTAGTAGTAGTAGAGGACAGAGACGTATATTAGTAGTAGTAGAGGACAGAGACGTATACTAGTAGTAGTAGAGGACAGAGACGTATACTAGTAGTAGTAGAGGACAGAGACGTATATTAGTAGTAGTAGAGGACAGAGACGTATACTAGTAGTAGTAGAGGACAGAGACGTATACTAGTAGTAGTAGAGGACAGAGACGTATATTAGTAGTAGTAGAGGACAGAGACGTATACTAGTAGTAGTAGAGGACAGAGACGTATATTAGTAGTAGTAGAGGACAGAGACGTATACTAGTAGTAGTAAAGGACAGAGACGTATATTAGTAGTAGTAGAGGACAGAGACGTATACTAGTAGTAGTAGAGGACAGAGACGTATACTAGTAGTAGTAGAGGACAGAGACGCATACTAGTATTAGTAGAGGACAGAGACATAGACTAGTAGTAGTAGAGGACAGAGATGTATACTACTAGTAGAGGACAGAGACGTATACTACTAGTAGAGGACAGAGACGTATACTACTAGTAGAGGACAGAGACGTATACTAGTAGTAGAGGACAGAGACATAGACTAGTAGTAGTAGAGGACAGAGACGTTTACTACTAGTAGAGGACAGAGACGTATACTACTAGTAGAGGACAGAGACGTATACTACTAGTAGAGGACAGAGACGTATATTAGTAGTAGTAGAGGACAGAGACGTATACTACTAGTAGAGGACAGACGTATATTAGTAGTAGTAGAGGACAGAGACGTATACTACTAGTAGAGGACAGAGACGTATACTACTAGTAGAGGACAGAGACGTATACTACTAGTAGAGGACAGAGACGTATACTACTAGTAGAGGACAGAGACGTATACTACTAGTAGAGGACAGAGACGTATACTACTAGTAGAGGACAGAGGTCTGATCTCAGGTCAGAGAGAACATGCTGCACTTCCTCCTCAGCATGTTTCTCAGCAGCAGAGCTTGTGCTTCCCCTGAAGGCCGAATGAGGTCATGCTGTTCCTGAGGAGAGGAGCTGGAGAGACGCCGGCTGCCATCAGCACATTCCAGGGAGGAGGAAGGAGGGAGCGGGGAGAGGGAGGAGGAGGGAGGAGAGGAGAGGAGAGGAGAGGGGAGGAGACAGTGAGGCTCCAGGGATTCTGGTTCCCCTCCTCGTGTTGCTCTCTGATCTCAGGTCAGCGTGAGGAGGCAGTGCCTTGCTCATGGGTCTTTCTCATGACCTTCATCACGTCCATGACGATGAAGACGTCACTGAAGCGGCATCACTGACTGACCTGAAGATGAATGACCCTCAGAAACGTGGGAGGGAAACCCCGTCTGTCTCTGTGTGGGACGCTGGAGGTCATGTGACTCCAGCAGAGGAGCCTCCGTCTCTGTGATGAAGTGAGGCTGACGTTTGGGGAGAGGGCTTTTGAAAGACCACGCATATATATATGTAAATAAAGACGAAGCAACTTGACAAACAAATCCATTTTATTTTGCTCGACGTGTTTCTTGAGAGTTTCTGCTCTTCATCACACAGTTAAACAGAGAGAGGGGTTTCTGGCTCGACGATGACGAGGGTCCGACCCTGACGAAGACCCCGTGTTGTCCTTTCCACAGACATGACATCACAGACATGACATCACAGCTCACCTGAGCTCAGGTGTGACCGCAGGTGAGCTGTGTCGTGACCCGGGTCGCCTTGTTCTCACACACTGCCTGAACGTCATGTTCTCATTTTAATTAGAGGAGGAAGAGCCGGCAGAGGAACGTCATCAGGGACACGAGAGAACGTGAGGTGAAGAGGAACGTAGCGTGAGAACAAAGAGAACCGGAGGAACCGGTTTCCTCTGAACTGGACCGACCCGATCGTGGTCTGAGCAGAAATCTGCAGTCTGCTTATGGAGAATAAAGAATGAGATATGGAACTGACAGAAAACAGTAATTAGTCATGATTACATTAAATATTGTATTATTTATATGTTTTACTTTATTATCATTATTGTTGTAATATTATTATTGTATTATCATGTTACAGTTGGATTTGCTGACTCATCAAACTGCTGCAGAAAATACTTTTCATTTCTGCATGAAGAGCAGCAGAGCTAAAGATAGACCATGACACACTCTAACAAACTCCAACACACTTTAACACACTCTAACACACTCTAACACACTCTAACACACTTTAACACACTCCAACACACTTTAACACACTTTAACACACTTTAACACACTCCAACACACTTTAACACACTCTAACACACTCTAACAAACTCCAACAAACTTTAACACACTCTAACACACTCTAACACACTCTAACAAACTCCAACACACTCTAACACACTTTAACACACTCCAACACACTTTAACACACTCTAACACACTCTAACACACTTTAACACACTCCAACACACTTTAACACACTTTAACACACTTTAACACACTCTAACACACTTTAACACACTCCAACACACTTTAACACACTCTAACACACTTTAACACACTCCAACACACTTTAACACACTCTAACAAACTCCAACACACTCTAACACACTTTAACACACTCCAACACACTTTAACACACTCGAACACACTCCAACACACTTTAACACACTTTAACACACTTTAACACACTCCAACACACTTTAACACACTCTAACACACTCTAACAAACTCCAACAAACTTTAACACACTCTAACATACTCTAACACACTCTAACAAACTCTAACACACTCTAACACACTTTAACACACTCCAACACACTTTAACACACTCTAACACACTCTAACACACTTTAACACACTCCAACACACTTTAACACACTTTAACACACTTTAACACACTCCAACACACTTTAACACACTCTAACACACTCTAACAAACTCCAACAAACTTTAACACACTCTAACACACTTTAACACACTCCAACACACTTTAACACACTCTAACACACTTTAACACACTCCAACACACTTTAACACACTCTAACAAACTCCAACACACTCTAACACACTTTAACACACTCCAACAAACTTTAACACACTCTAACACACTTTAACACACTCCAACACACTTTAACACACTCTAACAAACTCCAACAAACTTTAACACACTCTAACACACTTTAACACACTCCAACACACTTTAACACACTCTAACAAACTCCAACACACTCTAACACACTTTAACACACTCCAACAAACTCCAACACACTCTAACACACTTTAACACACTCCAACACACTTTAACACACTTTAACACACTTTAACACACTCCAACACCCTCCAACACACTCTAACACACTTTAACACACTCCAACACACTTTAACACACCTTAACACACTCTAACACACTCCAACACACTTTAACACACCTTAACACACTTTAACACACTCCAACACATTCCAACACACTCTAACACACTTTAACACACTCTAACACATTCTAACACACTCTAACACACTTTAACACACTCCAACACACTCCAACACACTCCAACACACTTTAACACACTCCAACAGACTTTAACACACTCTAACACACTCCAACACACTCCAACACACTTTCACACACTTTCACACACTCTAACACACTTTAACACACTCCAACAGACTTTAACACACTCCAACACACTCTAACACACTCTAACACACTTTAACACACTCCAACAGACTTTAACACACTTCAACACACTCTAACACACTCTAACACACTTTAACACACTTTAACACACTCCAGCACACTCTAACACACTTTAACACACTTTAACACACTTTAACACACTCTAACACACTCCAACACACTCTAATACACTCTAATACACTCTAACACACTCTAACACACTTTAACACACTCCAACAGACTTTAACACACTCCAACACACTCTAACACACTTTAACACACTCCAACAGACTTTAACACACTCCAACACACTCTAACACACTCTAACACACTTTAACACACTCCAACACACTCTAATACACTCTAATACACTCTAACACACTCTAACACACTTTAACACACTCCAACAGACTTTAACACACTCTAACACACTCTAACACACTTTAACACACTTTAACACACTCCAACACACTCTAACACACTTTAACACACTTTAACACACTCTAACACACTCTAACACACTCTAACACACTTTAACACACTTTAACACACTCCAACACACTCTAACACACTTTAACACACTTTAACACACTCTAACACACTCTAACACACTTTAACACACTCTAACACACTTTAACACACTTTAACACACTCCAACACACTCTAATACACTCTAATACACTCTAGCACACTCTAACACACTTTAACACACTCCAACAGACTTTAACACACTCCAACACACTCTAACACACTTTAACACACTCTAACACACTTTAACACACTTTAACACACTCCAACACACTCTAATACACTCTAATACACTCTAACACACTCTAACACACTTTAACACACTCCAACAGACTTTAACACACTCCAACACACTCTAACACACTCTAACACACTTTAACACACTTTAACACACTCCAACACACTCTAACACACTTTAACACACTTTAACACACTCTAACACACTCTAACACACTCTAACACACTTTAACACACTCCAACACACTCTAACACACTTTAACACACTCTAACACACTCTAACACACTCTAACACACTCCAACACACTCTAACACACTTTAACACACTTTAACACACTCTAACACACTCTAACACACTCTAATACACTCTAGCAGACAAGTAAAAGTCCTGAATTCACAAAGTATTTTTACTGAAGTTACTTCAGTAAAAGTACGAAAGTATCAGCATCAAAATATAGATGCATAATATAAACATATAGATACTATAATTATTGGTGCATTCATGTGTTCGGCACTTCAATGTTGCAGCTGGAAAAGATGAAGATGAAGATTAAGGAGAAGAATGAACAGAGAATGTCCCAATGATCAAATAACCCAGATAAACATGTTGTCTGTAGAAAATGTGTCAGTAGAACAAAAGTAAAGCTGGAACATACCGACACTATGAGCTGGAGGAGGAAGAGGATGAGGAGGAGGAGGAGGGTTGTTATTATATCATGTGTCAGTGAAAAGGAACCAGAGCTGCAGAATTATACAAATTGACACATTAATGTGTTAATCACTTAAATGTTGCTGCTGCAAAAGGTGGAGTTCACTTTAATAACTTCACATTATTTATAATAATAAATGTCGGTCAGAACTGAACGACATGTTTTATAAATAATGTGAAGTTATTGAAGTCATTAGGTCATGGAGAGGAACCGGAGCTGCAGGTTTCTGTCAACAGCTCAGACGGCAGGTGAGGAAGTCATGTGACCTGGAGGAAGTCTTGTGACCTGGAGGAAGTCATGTGACCTGGAGGAAGTCATCCAGGTCACATGACTTCCTATCTTTTTGCTTGAAGGCTCTACCTGAGTGAAGTTACTGATTATTATAAAATTATATTTCTATTTGTTGGTGCACAGGAACATGCAAAATTAATAAACAGCAATGTATTAATGTAAATGTGCGTCATTTAAGAATTTAAGTATTCCTTTAAGTACAATGCTTGAAAAAATACTTCTATCACTGGTTTTCAAGTCACTTGTTCTGCAGTAATGATGAGGATGATGATGATGATGATGATGATGATGATGATGATGATGATGTTTTGGACAGTCAGGACTGTCTCCATGTAAGGACACATGTTATGTCTCATGAAGGACATGCTCAGCATTGTTTGCATTCTGAGGTTCTAGTTCAAGTACCTCCTCAAACACAGGAAAGGTCAGTGGTCTGACCGCAGAGGACATTGCACAGAGCCGGAGACACATGTCTGGTATTTGCCTGTTCCTGTGTTGGATGAGGACACGGTGTAATCAGGTCAGGACACTTCAACACAGAGAACGTCGACTCCTCACCTCACAAGTTCTCAAACGAGTCATCACGCAGGAATGTGTTGCCAACGCCGGCCAAAAATAACCAGACACACAAACACAATGCTGCACCTCCAGAGGGAGACGTCTGCAGGCTGCAGCCCAGAGACACAAGAGACATTGGAGACATTAGAGACATTGGAGACATTGGAGACATTAGAGACATTAAACACAGTAGAGACATTATAGACATTGGAGACAGTAGAGACATTAAAGACATTGGAGACATTGGAGACAGTAGAGACAGTAGAGACATTAAAGACATTGGAGACATTGGAGACATTAGAGTCATTGGAGACATTAAACACATTAGAGACGTTGGAGACATTAAAGACATTAGAGACATTGGAGACATTGGAGACATTCTAGGATCCTGGGAGCTAAGTAGTCCAGTGCATCAGCCCCTAGTCGGGTCTACAAGGTAAACAGGAATCGGGGAGAGCCCAGACTAAGAGCTTTTAAAAACCCTGAATGAATATCGGCCCACGGAGTGTAGTTACCTCCCGGGAAACCGGGTCACCCTCCTGGAGCCAGACCAGGAGGGGAGCTAGAGTCTGGTGGCCTTCATGGGGCCCGGCCGGGCTCAGCCTGAAGAAACTCCATGGAGCAGCCCCCCTGTGGACCAGCACCACCAGCACCAGGGTCGACTGCTGACCCGGGGAGGGGATATCGCACTGGAAAGAGCACTTTGAGGATCTCCTAAACCCGGAGTGGGGTCAGCGGGTCTCTGTACTGCAGCGGGAGCTGTGTTCGTATCCCCGTAATAAGTCACGTTCCCGGGGGGTGTCGGCCTCCGCCAGGGCTGCCCTTCTTCACCGGTCCTGTTCCTGACCTGCACGGACAGGATATCTGAACCGAAGACCTGAACCCTGGTCGGTCTACGTCCCAACCCTCACCCATGGTCACGCACTCTGTGGTGGTGCTGGGAGGAGGTCAGGGCTCTGCAGGAGGTCACGGCAGGAGACAGACTGTGAGAACAGGACACACACACACACATACACACACACACACACACACACACACACACACACACACACACACACACACACAATGAGAGGTGTGAAGTTCAGTCGCTGCTCTCGTCCACCTGCTGCTTACTGGTTTAACTGGGAAGACGCTCTGCTGCTCTGCTGTCTCAAGTACTACTACTACTACTACTACTACTACTACCACTACTACTACCACTACTACTACTACTACTACTACTACTACTACTACTACTACTACTACTACTACTACTACTACTACTACTACTACTACTACTACTACTAATACTACTACTACTACTACTACTAATACTACCACTACTACTACTACTACTACTACTACTACTACTACTAATACTACTACCACTACTACTACTACTACTACTACTACTACTACTACTACTACTACTACTACTAATACTACCACTACTACTACTACTACTACTACCACTACTACTACCACTACTACTACTACTACTACTACTACTACTACTACTACTAATACTACCACTACTACTACCACTACTACTACTACTACTACTACTACTAATACTACTACTACTACTACTACTACTACTACTACTACTAATACTACCACAACTACTACTACTAATACTACTACTACTACTACTACTACTACTACTAATACTACCACTACTACTACTACTACTACTACTACTACTACTACTAATACTACTACTACTACTACTACTACTACTACTAATACTACCACTACCACTACTACTACCACTACTACTACTACTACTACTACTACTACTACTACCACTACTACTACTACTACTACTACTACTACTAATACTACCACTACTATTACTACTACTACTACTACTACTACCACTACTATTACTACTGCTAATACTACCACCACCACTACTACTACTACTACTACTACTACTACTACTACTACTACTACTACTACTACTACTACTACTACTACCACTACTACTAATACTATTACTACTGCAGCAGATCTTATTACAAGTATCTTTACTATAATAGACGGGTCAGAGGTCAAAGGTCTTGTACTTTTATTTTTCGTTTTATTTTGACATAAAGAAGACAGACGCGTCTTCAGCTTCGTTCGGTCCGAGAGCTTTGAGTCTTTGAGTCTTTGAGGAGGATGAAGGACACAAATCAGAGAACTTTACTTT
>NC_136595.1:28701703-28704203 GCF_910589615.1 Taurulus bubalis | reverse complement strand
AGTTCCAGGTACTACATGCTGTACTTGTACCTCTAGTTCCAGGTGCTACATGCTGTACTTGTACCTCTAGTTCCAGGTGCTACATGCTGTACTTGTACCTCTAGTTCCAGGTGCTACATGCTGTACTTGTACCTCTAGTTCCAGGTGCTACATGCTGTACTTGTACCTCTAGTTCCAGGTGCTACATGCTGTACTTGTACCTCTAGTTCCAGGTGCTACATGCTGTACTTGTACCTCTAGTTCCAGGTGCTACATGCTGTACTTGTACCTGTATGCACATCCTTCCCCCCAGAGTCCAGGTGCTACATGCTGTACTTGTACCTCTAGTTCCAGGTGCTACATGCTGTACTTGTACCTGTATGCACATCCTTCCCCCCAGAGTGTTGCTCCCTGCAGCTCAGAGGAGAGAGGTGCATGCTGGTCCTTTGTCTGCTTCATTCTTCTTGAGAGACGTTGAGAACAAACATATTTCTGTTGGTTCAGAAGATAAATGAGTCAACGACCTCTGACCTTTTCTCTCATGCAGATGTGAAGAGACTTGAACCATCTGAACGGCTCCTTACAGGTGGACATGTACCCAGTACTGCTCTGTAGTAGTACATGTACCCAGTACTGCTCTGTAGTAGTACATGTACCCAGTACTGCTCTGTAGTAGTACATGTACCCAGTACTGCTCTGTAGTAGTACATGTACCCAGAACTGCTCTGTAGTAGTACATGTAGCCAGTACTGCTCTGTAGTAGTACATGCACCCAGTACTGCTCTATAGTAGTACATGTACCCAGTACTGCTCTATAGTAGTACATGTACCCAGTACTGCTCTGTAGTATGACTTAATATATAGATTAACATGTTTGCACTAAAAGTGTTAGTGCTACTACAAATACTACTGCTAGTGTTAGTACTACTGCAAATACTAGTGCTAGTGAGTACTATTGCAAATACTACCACTGTTAGTAATACTTTATATATTCCCATTAGTACTACAGTAAATAGTACTGCTAAGTCAGTATAACGAAGGTTTCCCAGTTTGATTTTCACACAACAAACATGCACTGTGTGTGTGTGTGTGTGTGTGTGTGTGTGTGTGTGTGTGTGTGTGTGTGTGTGTGTGTGTGTGTGTCTGTGTGCGTGTGTGTGTGCGTGTGTGTGTGTGTGTGTGTGTGTGTGTGTGTTGTGTGTGTGTATGTGAGAACCAGCAGGAAGCCCAGTATCAGGTGACGGGAGGGACTGTGAGAAGACGGGGCGAGAGAGCCTGACAGAGAGTAGAGAGAGAGAGCCTGGGAACAAACTGACGGGAGATTCCCTTCATCATAAAACATGAAGTGGGAACTGAATCAGTTAAACCAGAGACTGAAAACAAACATACAGTCAAGTGTTTGAAGCACATCTTTAGGAGTACTGTGCACATGTATACACAGATATACACAGATACTCTAGCACCTGGTTGGGTTTAGGGTTAACACAGGGGGGGTAATCTGAGAAAGGTAAATAAAAGAAAGACGTAAAAAACAATCATTAAAACCATTTGTATATAATAAAAGACATGCAAAAATTCTGGTACAATATGATGCGGTACAATATGATATAATATCATACGATGCGGTACAATATTATACAATATTATGCGATACGGGACAATATGATACAATATTATACACTAAGGTACAATATGATACAGTATTATACAATATAATACGGCACGTTACGGTACGATACGATGCGGTACAATATGATACAATACGGTACGATAAGATAAAGTACAATATGATACGGTATGATATGATACAATATAGTATGATAAGATAAGGTACCTATGATACAGTACCATACAATACGGTACGGTATGATACAATATGATACGGTATAATACGGTACAATACGGTACAATACGATGCGGTACGATAAAATAAGGTACAATACGATATGAAACAATATGATACAATATGATACGATGCGGTACAATATGATACAATACGGTATGGTATAGTATGACGCAATATGATACAATACGATACGGTATAATACGGTACGATAGGGTACAATATGGTACATTACGGTACAATATGATACGATACGGTACGATATGATAAGATATGGTATGATAAGGTACAAAATGATACCATCCGGTGCGGTATAATATGGTATGATATGGTATAATATGGTATAATATGGTATGATATGGTATGATATGGTACAATATGGTATGATATGGTATAATATAGTATAATATAGGCTGATCCGCTATTTGTCACTTCCAGATAACAGAGAAAATATCCACAACTCATCCACGTCGCTACCATGACGTCTCACCGTGACTCTATTTGCTGCTGTAACATGAAGATGATGATGAAGAACCAAAACAAGCACAGGCTGCTAGCTCCATTAGCAACTATTAGCATTGATTGATGTGCCTCAGCAGCAGGGAGAGATCAATAAGTGCTGAGTCAGCAACAACCTGCTGACGCCTGACTCCGTTTACTTTCTGTGTTTGACCCCAA
>NC_136595.1:28651703-28696703 GCF_910589615.1 Taurulus bubalis | reverse complement strand
AGCTGGGCGCGGCGAAACAGAGAGAAACAGAGGTGAAATCTGATTGGATAAGAGCTCTGCTTAACCAGCTGCCAAGCCGCCCGCTTGCAGCCAGAAGCAGAGCAACAGAGGAAGACAGGAGCTGTGCAATGAGGAAATAAGACAATCAGAATCAGAATCAGAATCAGAAAAACTTTATTTATCCCCGAGGGGTAATTAAGAAGGCAAAGAGCGGCATATAAATAGGGAATATATATATATATATATATATATATATATATATATATATATATATATATATATAATAGGGAAAAATAATTATAATACATGTAGTGTATTTATGAAAATAACGTCATGAACATATTTATGTAAACTATAGCAGACGGCACTGAAGGCTGATGATGATGATGATGATGATGATGATGATGATGATGATGATCAGCTCCAACTATAAATAAGAGACAAAACATGAAAACAAGACGTGATGCTGTCACTCTGTGATGCATGTGATTGGTTAGTCACGGCGTCACATGCAACCTCATCAATGCTGGACTGTGTGTGTGTGTGTGTGTGTGTGTGTGTGTGTGTGTGTGTGTGTGTGTGTGTGTGTGTGTGTGTGTGAGTAGACAAAAGGCTGTCACAGCCAATCAGCAGTCAGTTTGTCCCCTGCAGCTGTTTGTCAGCAGTTAGAGAGTCTGTGTGTGTGTGTGTGTGTGTGTGTGTGTGTGTGTGTGTGGACGAGGAGAACAAGGCGCCTCAGAGCCGGAGGTCAGAACCTCAACTGGTCCCTCAGAGAAGATCTTTGAGGTACAGCTGGAGGTCAGAGGTCAGTCTTTAAACACATTCACGTGGTCATGACTTTATTAAACTGTTTATTGTATTTTATTTTCTACTTTTTACTAGAACCATGTTCTCAAACCACAAGAACCAGAGTGGAACCTGAGTAATAATCTGAATCAGAATCATAATTAAAAAGGATCTAGAGTTACAAAGTGATGAACATGAGAAAATAAAGAGAAAACAATTCATCATAATAATTAAATGAATTCAAGAGAAAACATGAAATAGATCCTTATACTCTGTTATTAACATACAATAATATCATATGCAATGATATAATATACAACAATATAATAAACAATGATATCATATGCAATTATATAATATACAACTATACAATAATGTAATATACAATAACATAATTATGTGAGGATTCTTACATCATTAATAAAATATTAAAGATCATAAAATGTTTAATTTGACATAAAAACTGAAAACTGAAAGTTAAACTAAAACTAATTTAATTAAATCTCCTCAAGTGGATTAATTCAAGACGCTCAGTTCATCCAGCCAGACATCTGCTGTGTGTGTGTGTGTGATGCATTCTGGGTATTCCCGTGACCCCCCCCCCCCCCCCCCCCAGCCTCCATCAGCAGCAGACCTGGGATTCCCAAACAACGCTGCGTTTCCATGGGACTCTCCACCTGACTCTCTCTCTCTCTCTCTCTCTCTCACACACACACACACACACGCACACACACACACACACACAGGAGGTCTTCATCAGTAACATACGATCATCCTTTATGAGTGCAAGTAGAAAAATAAGATCAAAACAAGTTTAATAAAGACGTAATCACACAGTAAAGGTATATATGTAAACAACTTTATAGAAACAGCTAAAATATGATATACAGATATGTATTTATATATATATAGATATGTATTTATATGAATATATATATATATATTTATATATATATATATATTTATATGAATAGATATAGGTTATATAAATACATATATATATATATATTTATATTTATATAAATAGATATAGGTTATATAAATACATATCTATATATATATTTATATAAATATATATAAATAGATATAGGTTATATAAATACATATCTATATATATATTATATAAATATATATAAATAGATATAGGTTATATAAATACATATAGGTTCTATAAATACATATCTATCTATATATATATATTTATAGGCGTTGTTCTCCAGGGAAGCAGAGCTGCTGGGTCTCAGGTCTCAGACAGCAGCTGGTCCAGCGAGGACTGCAGACCCTGGGGGGCGGGGCCAGGGGGCGGGGCGTGATACGGGGCGTGGTTTATAACTGCTCATCTTGAACATCTGTCATCTTAATAACTTGTAGATGACATTGTTCTCCACACTGAGGTCTCTCATTGCACCGTCTGCTGACAGCATCTCATTATTATAAACTGTTCTTATTTTTCTTTATTTATATATATTACCACATATATATATATATATATATATATATATATATATATATATATATATATATATATATATATATATATATATATATATATATATTTATATAAAAGCTGCTCTCAGGTCAGCTGCTCTCATATATATATATATATATATATATATATATATATATATATATATATATATATATATATATATATATATATATATATATATATATATTTATATAAAAGCTGCTCTCAGGTCAGCTGCTCCTGAACCAGCACGTCACAGAGGAGGATTAGGAAACTAACATGATGTTCTGTTTGAAGGTTCCTGATGAACTGATGAATATATAATATATTCACAGTTATTCTAATAATAGCGTTCACTACAGTCACAGTCTCCTGGTCTCCTAGTCTGCTGGTCTCCTCACACTGACTCCGCCCGTCTGGGCCTCAATGAGGCCTTCCTGGCTGCAGGAGGGCGGTAAACCCAGAGAGCAGACTGTCAGGCAAAGGGACCACACAGACTCTGAGACCGGATCCCTGCAGTCTGACTCCCACCCTGCATGTTCAGACGCTGATTCAGCACCACAGGGTGCAGCTCCCAGTCTAACCCAGAGCGTGGAACCTTGAGCAACGCTTCTGTCTGCACAGATCCAGGATCAGGGTGCAGCTCCCAGACTGGTCCAGGGTCAATGAAACAGATCCAGAGTCAGTGGAACAGAGTCAGTGGAACAGACCCAGAGTCAATGAAACAAATCCAGGGTCAGTAAAACAGATCTCCTCCAGCATCAAAGCTCTGAACCGGTCCTGGGTGTTTCTGTGTTCCTGAGGAATGTGAGGAATGTGAGGAATGTGAGGAATGTGAGGAATGCAGCAGGCGCGACAACACCTGACACCAGGACGGAGTCCACTGAGACTCAGCTGTGAGGCAAACAACACAAACAGGAACATAATAATTATGATCACATCATTATTATTATTATTATCCTCACGAGCATGAAACCAGAAAACAATATGATTCATAAGTATCATCAACAATCTGAGCAGAGACTTTGTTTAAACTTCTCTCAGCAGGAAAAATACAGAATAACTTCTAGACGTCTGCTTCATATTCATATAGATTATGATATATAAACATCTGCTTCATATTCATATAGATTATGATACATAAACATCTGCTTCATATTCATATTCATATAGATTATGATACATAAACGTCTGCTTCATATTCATATTCATATAGATTATGATATATAAACATCTGCTTCATATTCATATAGATTATGATACATATACATCTGCTTCATATTCATATAGATTATGATACATAAACATCTGCTTCATATTCATATAGATTATGATACATAAATGTCTGCTTCATATTCATGTTCATATAGATTATGATACATAAATGTCTGCTTCATATTCATATAGATTATGATACATAAATGTCTGCTTCATATTCATATAGATTATGATACATAAATGTCTGCTTCATATTCATATAGATTATGATAGATAAATGTCTGCTTTATATTCATATAGATTATGATACATAAATGTCTGCTTCATATTCATATAGATTATGATAGATAAATGTCTGCTTTATATTCATATAGATTATGATACATAAATGTCTGCTTCATATTCATATAGATTATGATACATAAACGTCTCTCCTCTCCATGTCGTCACAGCGCTCTGACATCAGACGAGTTATTTAAAGAGTCAGAGCTCAGAAGTCTGAAGTCTGCTTTTGTGGGTGTTTTCTGTCTCTACTGATGAAACCAGCATGAGTCACACTGTGTGTGTGTGTGTGTGTGTGTGTGTGTGTGTGTGTGTGTGTGTGTGTGTGTGTGTGTGTGTGTGTGTGTGTGTGTGTGTGTGTGTGTGTGTGTGTGTGTTGTAAGGTGTGGGATCAGATTCCTGCAGCTCTTGTTTGTTCTGGAACATATTTTGGTTTGAGCCCTTTTAACGCTGCACGCCATCTGAACACGTGTGTGTGTGTGTGTGTGTGTGTGTGTGTGTGTGTGTGTGTGTGTGTGTGTGTGTGTGTGTGTGTGAAACTCACCTTTGACCTGCTTGAGTCTTGAAGTCTAAAAGATGAAAAGTCACGTTCTCATTTTAATAATCTGCATATTTGTGTTACTTTAGCCGTCTCTTGAACACAGTTCAAGTTTCTATTATGTGACGGATGATTGTGATGTAAAGATAGCTGTGGGGGGAAGAGGGTGGGGTGGGGGGTCTGTGGTTCTGTGGTCTGCAGCCCCCCCCCCCCCCGCTCCCCCACCCCCTGCAGGGCGAGGCCTGTGGCTGGTGGTTTTGGTGAGGAGGGTCTATATGGTCTTTAGGGTCTTTAGAGGCTGCTGGGTGGAAACCAAGAGAACGTCTCTTTATTCTATTTTTAGTCGCGTCGCTCCCCAAAGTTACGAGACAGCAACCAGCACATTTACTGCAGTACTTCAGCTAACAAGGTACTTGTACTTTACTTTTTACTTCACCTCCGCAACATCTCAGAGGTGGAGGCCGTCAGAGCCTGTAAGCCTTCTCTGCTGGCCCGAAACACAAAGTTATAGATATTTTATCATTTAATAGTTTTTCACAAATACACGACATGTATTATAATGATGTTCTCATGTCGACGGTCCTGTCCTCCTCTGTTGCTCTGCTTCTAGTGCAGCTGGTTTTAAGGAGAGCTCTCATCCAATCACATTTCACCTCTGTGTCTCTATGTCAGCAGAGCAGTTTAAGCCTCAGCAGATTAAAGAACACAGAGACGTTATGGTTGATTGTCATGGACTTCAACCAATCAGATCTTTAGTTTGACAAGCTGGGCGTGTTCTTTGCAACCCTGTCTCCTAAAGCCTAGTTCATGGTTCTCCGTCACATCGCCGTCGACGTGACGCCGTCGTTGAGCATTCGAAGTTCTGCGTCGAGGGACAGCGTTGCTCTGCAATTAACCGCCATGCCACCAGGGGGGTGTGTCTGTGTGGCTGTGTGGTTTCAGGGGTTATAGCCGAATTCCGGTCACAGTAAACAATGGCGACCAAGTTGGAGCGGCTGCATTGAAGTTGGAGCTCATCAATATTGAAGAGCAAATGCTTATATTGCAAATGTTGAAGCGCAGGCGACAGAGAAGACGTTTGCGGAGGTGGTCTGTACGACCACTAAACCGGTCGAGGCTGGGAAAAAGCAACTGCCGGAAATTACGTCCTGAGCGGACCAATCACAGCGCTTGCGGTCCGCTTCAACGCGACGCGTAGTTAGGATTTTTTGGAGGTGCGCGTCAGGCTACGGCGTAGGGGTCTGCGTCGACCTGACGGAGAACCATAAACTAGGCTTAAAAAGTAGGAACCAGTGCGTTGGGTTTGACGTATTACAACGTTTCTGTGTGACCAGCACAGTTAAGATGTTTGGATGTGTCAGAAATGTTCTGAACATATCAATCAGTATTTTGAAAAGATGTAGTGTCCCGTGGCTCTTCCGGCCGTTGTGTTTTTTGTACGTTAGATGCTGCAGCTGATTTCACCTCAGAGATCTGAGTGTTTGCTGATGACTGCTAGATGGAGGTCATCACACACTTTGGGCTGCATTCCCAAACAACTAGGCTCAGAGGAGACCGGGGGTCGTTACCGGCCTCACAGAGGTCTTCAGACCGGCTCCGGCTCCCGTTACCGGCTCACCCCGCCTCTCTTCGCTTGCCACTACTGAGGGAATCCTTCTTCTTTTCCATTAAAATATGCTTAAATTCAGCGTGAAAGCAAGAAAACAAACAAAAACAGCGTAGCGTATTTGTAACACGTCAAACACAAACATAAAAACATTAACATGTGAAAGAAAGAGAAGAAGTAGCTAGAAGCTAGAAGCTAGAAGCTAGAAGCTCAGGCTGAATCCTGAGAAACGGACTTGCTGGTGGATTTACTGATGACGTCTTCCTCACAGAGGGTCACAGAGGGTTATGAGTGTCTGGTGAGTGAACTGCTGGTTGTGTTACTGTCTTTACATCTGCAGTCGTATGTAATCATAAACAGCCACAGCGTGTTGCTGCTGGTGAGCCGGACTGGTCCGCTACCTTTGGTGGTTGTCTGCTAGCTAGCTGCTGCAGCTAACGCTGACAACACTTTTTATATTTGTGCTGGATGTTCCGTGTTGTTGACTAGAATTCAAACAGTGTGCAGCAGCTGCAGCTGCAGCTGCAGACAAGTAGCAGAGATGTCTTGTGTGTGCAGAGCGTGGTGCTTTTGGATTGTTTTGTTTTGTCGTGATATAACTGACATCCTGTGCCTCATGCCGTAATACTGCACAGAACGATCCGGACAGCAGAGTGAGCGTCTGCTGTCCGCTCATGTCTGTGTGTCTGTCGAGGCAGCGCGGCGCTGAGAGGACCACACGGCACTGAAGGCCGAGGTCGAAAACACACGGCCCGCCACTGCATCTCAGAGGTGCATAGTGTACTTTTTACTGTACTATGTCTCAGAGTACCACATTTATAACATGTTTATAACATTTATAATGTGTTTATAACATTTATAAGAGACCATGTAGACCCTGCAAACCCTGTAGACCCTGTAGACCCTGTAGGCCCTTGTAGGCCCTGTAGACCCTGCAGACGCTGTAGACCCTGTAGATCATGTAGACCCTGTAGACCCTGTAGACCATGTAGACCCTGTAGACCATGTAGACCCTGCAGACCCTGTAGAACCTGTAGACCATGTAGACCCTGCAGCCCCTGCAGACCCTGCAGACCCTGCAGACCCTGCAGACCCTGTAGACCCTTCAGACCCTGTAGACCCTGCAGACCATGTAGACCCTGCAGACTCTGTAGACCCTGTAGACCATGTAGACCCTGTAGACCCTGCAGACCCAGTAGACCCTGTAGACCATGTAGACCCTGCAGACCCTGCAGCCCCTGTAGAGACCCTGCAGACCATGTAGACCCTGCAGACCCTGTAGACCATGTAGACCCTGTAGACCCTGCAGCCCCTGCAGACCCTGTAGAGACCCTGCAGACCATGTAGACCCTGCAGACCCTGTAGACCATGTAGACCATGTAGACCCTGCAGCACCTGCAGACCCTGTAGAGACCCTGCAGACCCTGTAGAGACCCTGCAGACCCTGTAGACCCTGCAGACCCTGTAGACCCTGTAGACCATGCAGACCCTGCAGACCCTGCAGACCCTGTAAACCCTGTAGACCCTGTAGACCCTGCAGCCCCTGCAGACCCTGTAGAGACCCTGCAGACCATGTAGACTCTGCAGACCCTGTAGACCCTGTAGAGACCCTGCAGACCATGTAGACTCTGCAGACCCTGTAGACCCTGTAGAGACCCTGCAGACCATGTAGACCCTGCAAACCCTGTAGACCCTGTAGACCATGTAGACCCTGCATACCCTGTATACCCTGTAGACCCTGCAGACCCTGTAAACCCTGCAGACCCTGTACACCCTGTAGACCATGTAGACCCTGCAGACCCTGTAGAGACCCTGCAGACCCTGTAGACCCTGCAGACCATGTAGACCCTGTAGACCCTGTAGACCATGTAGACCCTGCAGACCCTGTAGAGACCCTGCAGACCCTGTAGACCCTGTAGACCATGTAGACCCTGTAGACCCTCAGTCAGGCGGTCTGAGCCGGTCTGGAGTCCTCAGAGTCCTCAGAGCCCCTCTGGCTTGAGGTCTGGAGGACAAACAGAAGCAGGCGCAGGGAGGGGACGTTTGGTTTGAGATGAAAGCGCGGTATTGGTGGGTGGGGTTAGCCGCGCTCTGTAATTGTGGGCTAGAGAAGTGGCTCTGTGATGAAGATGATGAAGGTCTTTAAATAAAACAGAAAGTTGAATCACTTTCTGTGTAGGAGGAAGAGGAAGAAGAGGAGGAGGAGGAGGAGGAGGAGCAGGAGGAGGAGGAGGAAGGGTTCCTCTGTGGTGGATCCAGGATGAACCGCTTCAGTGAATTTATCCTCAACTGAGACAAAAATAACCAGAGAAGATATTTATAGTTCAGACAGTTTGAGAAGAAAAGACGTTCTGTTGGTAGTCTCTGCAGGAAGATTAGTCTCGTCTAGTTTAGATTAGTCTAGTTTAGTTTAGATTAGTTTAGATTAGTCTCGTCTAGTTTAGTCAAGTCTAGTTTAGATTAGTTTAGATTAGTCTCGTCTAGTTTAGTCAAGTCTAGTTTAGATTAGTTCAGATTAGTCTCGTCTAGTTTAGTCTAGTCTAGTTTAGATTAGTTTAGTTTAGTCTAATTTAGTTTAGTCTCGTCTAGTTTAGTCTAGTCTAGTTTAGATTAGTTTAGATGAGTCTAGTCTAGTTTAGTCTAGTCTAGTTTAGTCTAGTCTAGTTTTGATTAGTTTAATTTAGTTTAGTCTAGTTTAGTCTTGTCTAGTTTAGTCTAGTCTAGTTTAGTCTAGTCTAGTTTAGATTAGTTTAGTTTAGTTTAGTTTAGTTTAGTCTAGTCTAGTTTAGATTAGTTTAGTTTAGATTAGTTTAGTTTAGTCTAGTCTAGTTTAGTCTCATCTAGTTTAGTCTAGTTTAGATTAGTCTAGTCTAGTTTAGTCTAGTCTAGTTTAGATTAGTTTAGTTTAGATTAGTTTAGTTTATTCTAGTCTAGTTTAGTCTAGTCTAGTTTAGATTTGTTTAGTTTAGATTAGTTTAGTTTAGTCTAGTCTAGTTTAGTTTAGTTTAGTCTAGTTTAGGTTAGTCTAGTCTAGTCTAGTTTAGTTTAGATGAGTCTAGATTAGTTTAGTTTAGATTAGTTTAGTTTAGTCTAGTTTAGATTAGTCTAGTATAGTTTAGTTTAGATTAGTCTAGTCTAGTTTAGGTTAGTCTAGATTAGTTTTGATTAGTTTAGTTTAGTTTAATCTAGTTTAGTTTAGATTAGTCTAGTCTAGTTTAGGTTAGTCTAGATTAGTTTAGATTAGTTTAGTTTAGTCTAGTTTAGGTTAGTCTAGTCTAGATTAGTTTAGATTAGATTAGTTTAGTCTAGTTTAGATTAGATTAGTTTAGTCTAGTCTAGTTTAGATTAGTTCAGTCTAGTCTAGTTTAGATTAGTTTAGTCTAGTTTAGTTTTAAACACGTAAGAGTCCTAGAGAGGAAACTCATCTCCTTGCTCTGTCTCTAAGAGTCCTAGAGAGGAAACTCATCTCCTTACTCTGTCTCTAAGAGTCCTAGAGAGGAAACTCATCTCCTTACTCTGTCTCTAAGAGTCCTAGAGAGGAAACTCATCTCCTTACTCTGTCTCTAAGAGTCCTAGAGGAAACTCTGAGTCCTGCCCAGACCATCAGGACCACCAGGACCATCAGGACCATCAGGACCATCAGGACCATCAGGACCAGCAGGACCACCAGGACCACCAGGACTATCAGGACCACCAGGACCACCAGGACTATCAGGACCACCAGGACCATCAGGACCATCAGGACCATCAGGACCACCAGGACCACCAGGACTATCAGGACCACCAGGACCACCAGGACCATCAGGACCATCAGGACCACCAGGACCACCAGGACTATCAGGACCACCAGGACCACCAGGACCATCAGGACCATCAGGACCATCAGGACCACCAGGACCACCAGGACTATCAGGACCACCAGGACCACCAGGACCATCAGGACCATCAGGACCATCAGGACCATCAGGACCCAAATCGTGAACACAGAACAGTGTTGAGACGTCAGAGCGTCTTCATGAGGCGTTCAGTGGGATCTGTGACTTCTAGTTCCTCTTAAAGAAAAGATGCATTTAAAGGTAAACTTGCAGTAAAATATATTTAAATAACAAACTAATAACAAACCAAAATATGAATCAATAAATCAAACATGGCCGCCGGAGTCTGTGGCGCTGCATCAAGGTGTCACATGACGCGTGTTCCTCTGCGCTGCCTTCAAGAACCTGAAGTCGGCGTCAGAGATCCGAGACTCTTCTGTTTCTGTGATGATGTCTTCCTCTCACAGCATCACCCATCATCTGTTTTGTTGCCTCCTCCTCTTCCTCCTCCTCTTCCTCCTCCTCCTCTTCCTCCTCCTCCTCTGTGACTCAGCCTCTGATCCTGGACCAGCCTTAAATGGTCCGTGACGCGGCTGCAGGATCTCCCTACGTGGCGATGTGAAGCACCTCCTCCACCTCCTCCTCCTCCTCTTCCTCCTCTTCCTCCTCCTCCACCTGCTTGCGCGAGCGCTCCAATCAGCAGGCTCCGTCTGTTTCCATGGCGACGTGACGAGGATGAGGATGGTTGGTATAAAACCACTGACTGTTCCTGAAACCAGAGAGAAGCTCTTCAGTCTGGTGTCATGTGACCTCAAGGCTCTTCAGTCTGGTGTCATGTGACCTCAAGGCTCTTCAGTCTGGTGTCATGTGACCTCAAGGCTCTTCAGTCTGGTGTCATGTGACCTCGAGGCAGCTTCTACTTCCTGGAGAATATTATACTACTACAACGCAGTACTTTTACTTTGTTTCAGGTACTTCACTGTAGTGCCTTCTACCTATCCTTCACTATCTCAGAGGCACTCTGATAGTACTTCATACTGTACTACATCTCAGAGGTGTGTGTGTGTGATACGTGAACTATACACATATAAAATAAGATAATCCTTTGTTAGTCCCTCAGTGGGGAAATTGCAGGATTACGGCAGCATAGAGACACATAGTAAATTTAAAAAATGAAGGAATATAAATAAACAGTAAAGCAGTAATAAAAACAGTAAAGACGAATACAGTAGCAATATTAAATATACAGACAGAGCTTTAAAAAAGAGTATATAAAAGTACTTCAATGTATTATATATTGCACCAGATGAATTTAATCAAAGTGATTGTTATGAGTGTTTGTGGTTTACTGAGAGCTCAGCTTGTTATGCAGCCTGACAGCAGTGGGAAGGAAGGACTTATATATATATATATATATATATATATACTGTGTGTTTACTGTGCTGCGTTCACTCTGACGTTTCTCCTCATCGGCAGCTTATTGGTGTTGGTTCAGGACGGATCCTTTGGCCCCTCCCGTCCCGATGGGCCCTGCGGGGACCGGACGGCTGACAAAACAAACACGCCCGCGCCGTCAGCAGAGGGGCGGAGCTCCCATTACAACAGGATGTGACATCAGGATGTGACGTCACAGAGCTTCAGTTTCCAGCTCAGCCGGTTTCACACAAACACACAGCTGGAAGAGCTCTGTGTTCTGTGTCCAACATGTGGCCCCGGATCCTTCAGGGGCCCAGCAGGAGCAGAACAGGACCTTCAACTGGCTGAACCACAACACCAACATGCTGTTCCTGCTGTTTTATTCTGCTCAGTGATGGAAACACACACTGAAATATGCTGAGAAATACTGAAGTATACTGAAGTATACTACAATAAACAGAAATATACTGAGAAATACTGAAGAATACTGGAAAGAATACTGAAATATACTGAAATATACAGCAGTCAAGGCCTCAGCTAACCCGAAGCTAACAGGACATAGAAGCTAACTCTAAGCTAACATCACCTAAAAGCTAACTATAAGCTAACAGAACCTAGAAGCTAACTAAGTTAACAGAACTAGCAGAACCTAGAAGCTAACTCTAAACTAACAGAACATAAAAGCTAACTCTAAGCTAACAGAACTAACAGAATTTAGAAGCTAACTCTAAGCTAACAGAACTAGCAGAACTGTAAACAGTCAGGAAACATTCAGCGTATAATGCGCATAATTAAAATAGTTCAAGTCAACGTTTTAGTATATTTATCGATAATTAATACAAAGTCTGCAGGTCGTCTTTTAGTCAGAGAATAGAAGCAAGTCTGTGCAGAGAGAGACAGGTGAGATCACCTGTGTGTGTGTGTGTGTGTGTGTGTGTGTGTGTGTGTGTGTGTGTGTGTGTGTGTGTGTGTGTGTGTGTGTGTGTGTGTGTGTGAGGTTCAATGGCTTCAGGACATCCATTCTGCGTGTGAACAAAAAGCTAAAACATTCTGTTGTTGTGTGTTCGGTGTTCATATAAGATGCAAATGAGGCAGCAGATGCATCATGGGAAATTCTTTCTGTCACCTCACCTCATCCTGAGTGTCTGAAACATATTTTTGTTGGCTGCTTTGATCTTTAGCTCCAGAGGAAGTTTGATCAGGACGTAATAAATATATTTATGATTGTAGTTCAGTACAATGTTGATGTACTTGTACTTCATTTCTACGTCTCCTGGACTACATCAGAGTAAATATTACTATCTGACAGCTTCAGTTACTTTGATATATATATCAAATCAATGATGTATTATAATAGATTATAGATGCGATCAACACATTAATAATAGAATATTGATTTAGTAACTTTCTTATTATAGCACTTTTACTGAAGTAACATTTAATTGCAGGTCTTTTATATATTATAATATTTTTATTGTGTATTTCCCTTCTTATCCTGACTGAAGGAGTCCTGAACATTAACGTTATAATATAATAATGTAATAATAATATAACAGTGGAGGGCCGAGGACGGATCCCTGTGGTTCTCCCACAGAACATTGTTCTCTGAAACCAGATGTGTTATAAACCAATAAAAAGAGTGAAATCAATTTCTCCTTCAATAATAATTTATTCATCATTTTAAACAAACAGGTCATATATTACTATACATTTATATTTATATATTATGTTCCTTTAAATATTCAGCGTGTAACTCCATTGCGTCATCAGTAACACGTTACAACATGACGTCCCATGTCTAGTTACTGACGTCACGGACAGGTGAGTGGAACACCAGCAGAGCGTCGCGTGCAGCTCCTCAGTTCATCACGTGACGTTCTCTGTTCTCACGACACGTCATTCAAAATGTACCAGTTGCAAATCCAGTATCTGAGTCCACCCGGACCCGAGTCCACCCGGACCCGAGTCCACCCGGACCCAGTCCACCCGGACCCGAGTCCACCAGGACCCGAGTCCCCTGCAGTCCTCCTCCCCTCTAACGGGAGGCTGGTCCGGTATCGGTACCCCACGCAGCCCTGGTCCAATCAATGAACCAATCGGGCAATAGAAGGTCTGGTCCGGTCCGGTCCGGTCCGGTCCGGTCCGGCTCTCCACTCACGCAGCCGCTCTGCGCCCCAGCAGCGGCCGGCTGTGTCTGTTGGCTCGTTCTCTCCGCTGCGCAGCGGTTCGGTTCGGTTCGGTTCGGCTCGGTTCGGCTCGGCTCGGCTCGGCTCGGCTCAGCGGCCCTGCAGCTCCAGACACGGGACCCACTGGTTCCGGCAGCGGCTCTCCTCGCAGAAGCTGCTGACGTCACGCAGCGCCGCGGACTGCGGGGGCGGCACCGGAGGACTCTGCGGAGACATTACGTCACGGTCATTACGTCATCACGCCATCACGGTCATCACATCATAGTGCGGGCTCATTGCGTGCATCAGGACACCACATGGAGGAGAGGAGGCGGACTTACGGTGACCAGGATGCAGTGCAGGTCCCGCGGCTCGCTCCCGGTCCCGTGCGGGTCCTGCGGGTTCTGGTCCAGCAGCTGCGCCAGGACCTGCAGGCCCGAGACCCGCAGGATGTTGATGTCGCTGTCGCAGCAGAAGGCCTGCAGCAGCGTGAAGTGGATCTGCAGGGCCACGTCGTCCAGGTCCTCCTCGTCCGTGGCCAGGACGCACAGGACCACGCTGTCCGGGTCTCTGCATGGGGGCAGGGAGGACCGGGTCAGGCATGTGGTCTCGCGTTACGTCATCACTTATTATTATAGTGCATGGATCACTTACACGTTCATGAGCTTGGCGGACTCGTAGACCCCCACCGTGAGGGAGTCCTGCTTCTGGGCCGCGACCAGCAGCTCCTCCAGGGCCTGCGTCACGGTCTCCATCCTGCGGGGACACGCGCGTTAGACCACGACCCGCATTGTTATCACACTCTGACGTCACAGAAGGCCTTCTCACCGGGTCTACGGCGCGGGGGTCTATGTGCGTCATGACGCACATAGACCCCCGCGCCGTAGACCCGGTCCACAGCGTCTACATGCGCGGCAGGACTCACCTGCTGGAGCCGATGAAGTCCTCCAGAGTCATGCTGAGGTCCGTGTAGTAGTCCAGTAGATCCAGGATCAGGAGCGAGACCCGCAGCGGAGCAGCTGCAGTTTAGTGTTCGAGTCCCGGAACAGAGTCCCAAACAAGCGGTAATCCTGGTCCTGCAGAGTCCTGCAAAGGGATCGGGTCCTGCAACGTCCGGTATAAAGGGATCGGGTCTAGGTCCTGCAGAGTCCGGTATAAAGGGATCGGGTCCTGCAACGTCCGGTATAAAGGGATCGGGTCCTGCAACGTCCGGTATAAAGGGATCGGGTCCTGCAACGTCCGGTATAAAGGGATCGGGTCTAGGTCCGTGAGGATCTGTGCGCCTCTGAGCTGCAGCGCGTGAGCTTTATACGCTCCCGCAAGGGGCGTGGCCCCGCGCGGCCGCTCGGCCTCTCATTGGTCCGCCGCTGTCAATAGATTCCCCCGGACGCTGCGCTCATTGGCTGAGCGCGCCGCTGACAGGGGGGAACACACGTGGTGGGGGGGGGGTAGGACAATCCCCCGCTTCCTCCTCCTCCTCCTCACACCTTCCAGATTTGTTTACTGAGAGTTCTTTCTGGAGGAATCATCCACACACACACACACACACACACACACACACACACACACACACACACAAACACACAAACACACGTCTTAAGTCATGTCTAAAGGAGGTCTAGTTCCTGCAGGACCGGGACCGGCTGGAACCAGACCAGGTCCCGGTCTGGCCCGTTGAGCAGCCGCAGGGTGAAAGGTTCACACGGGGACCGGGACCTGGACTGGGACCAGGACCAGACCCGGTGACCCGGTGACCCGGTGACCTCACGGACATAGAACATAAAACAATTATTGGATGCAACTTTGTTATTATTATAAATCCATGCAGTCATGTCACTGCTTCTGATGAATACATGATGCATATTGACCAGGTCCTGAAGGATCCACTAGAGCCCCCACCCATCTAGTGGATCCTTCAGGACCTGGTCAATATGCATCAATCATATATTCATCTTCCACATGAATATGAAGCTGATCAATCATTTAATCATTAATTCATTAATTCATGTATTCATCCTGAAGGAAACGTTGAGATTTCATTCATTAATTTTTTTCGTTTGATCTTAAAGTCTTAAATTTCATGCTTCTTTGATTTTAATAAGAAATCACACATGAATGAAAGATTCTTGAAGTTATTAACACATTAAACAAGTTATTGTTTATTTGACTCATTCATCACATTGTAATCAGATTATTCAGATTTCATAATAATATATGAAGCAAAGAAGCTTTTTGTTGAAGTGGAAAAATAAAATCCTCCTCTGGTCCTCTGCTGCCTCCTGGTGGTCTGATGCGGTAAGTACAGGATATAATATATTATATATTATAGATGTAATGTATTAATATACTACAGGATATAATATATTATATATTACAGATATAGTATATTTATATATTACAGATATAATGTATTGATGTATTACAGGACATAATATATTATATATTACAGATATAATGTATTAATATATTACATGATATAATATATATTACAGATATATGTATTAATATATCACAGGATATAACATATTAAGTATATTGCAGGAAATAATGTATTAATATATTACAGGATATAATGTATTAATATATTACAGGATATAATGTATTATATATAACAGGATATAATGTATTAATATATTACAGATATATGTATTCATGTTTTTAACATACAACATTTAGATTTAAGGTGCTTTTAAGGTATTATAATTTGATTTCAGGTGTTTTAAGGAACTATATTGAAGTTTAAAGGTTTTAAAAGTTGAGTTCTTAAATCATAAACAAAGATGATTAAGTATTACATCACTTTCTTTCTGTGGTTCAACAGAAGTTCTTAATTTCATTGATTCTATTAAACATAATTAATTGTTTATTCAGCTGATAATTTGGGTCTTTTCATAATAAAAGTTGATGAATGAGCCTTTAGAAAGAAACAAAAGAGCTTTAATGTGGATCAATAGTTTATGATGAATGGCCTTTAAGGGAAGATTGATTACTGATGAGGCTCGTTGGCAGCCAATCACAGCGCTGATCACATGACCCCCCCTAACCCCTGGGATGCCCCTCCTCTCTCCCTCCTTCTGCTTAATGGGTCGTGGCTATCTGGATCATGGACCATGCATACTACTCATTATATGAATAATTCCTGTCATATTCATGTAATGTGCTGTAACTCTGTTACGTTGTTCATTCTGGTCACATGACATCTATTCTTCTGTCCATCCAGGAGAGGGATCCTCCTCTGTTGCTCTATGAAGGTTCTTCCTGTTTTCCCTGTGAAAGGGTTTCTACTCTCTTTATTTGGGGAGTTGTTCCTGATCCGATGTGAGGTCCTGGGACAGGATGTCATGTTACATATTGTAAAGCTCTGAGGCAAACTTGTATTTGTGATGTTGGGCTATACAAAACAAACTGAATTGAATTGAATGACCACATGATCACATGACCACATGGTGCTGGTCACATGACCTCGTGCCGCTCTGATCAATCAAAGTCATTGATCTCATGAAGTTTATTTTTAAAGCATCCAGATTCGTTACGTTTGAACAACAAAGAAATATTTGAACAATTAGGAAGTTATTCAAAGTTCTGAATAACTTTTATTCAAGTTTCATGTGAAACTGATCAGTGTTGATGAAAGATACAAGAAGATCAATAAAATATGTTTAATAAACACAAATGTTGTCTATGCAGAATAGAACGACTGTTTGCTTTTTTCTTTTATTTTCTTGAGTTTTCTTATGTTTTCTTTTCTTATGTTTCCTTATGTTTCCTTAGCATTTGCAGGATTTGGTTTGAAACTGCTTGTTCATGATGAATCATATTGGAACGTTAATATAATATAATATCAAATAATAAAATCTTTCTTCTTCCAGCAGGTGGAACTCTTTCTTCATGTTCTACATGATGACTAACGTCTGTGTATTAAGAATTAATAACACACTATTCTCATGTTGTGCCAAATGTATTCATAATGACAGGGTGAACACTGACTCCTCTGGTTGTATAGAAGTCTATGCTTCATGTGTTAAAGCTGCATTCTCTCTCCTGACCACCAGGGGGCGACTCCTCTGGTTGTATAGAAGTCTATGCTTCATGTGTTAAAGCTGCATTCTCTCTCCTGACCACCAGGGGGCGACTCCTCTGGTTGTATAGAAGTCTATGCTTCATGTGTTAAAGCTGCATTCTCTCTCCTGACCACCAGGGGGCGACTCCTCTGGTTGTATAGAAGTCTACGCTTCATGTGTTGAAGCTGCATTCTCTCTCCTGACCACCAGGGGGCGACTGGTGTTTTAATGTACCGATATAAGATAAACACGTTAAAAATGAATTAGGACACAAAACAAATCTATAATTTCTAATATTTAATTCAAGCTTAATATTGTTTTATGACCAAACTCTCCATATAAAGTTTATGTTCCATAACTTTATTTGTTTGTTAAAAGAATGACAGAAAGTCAACGTACAGTTTGAGGACTGAGACGTTTTATTAAGCAAAGAGTACAAGTTCAGGTAGCAGAGGATAAATACTTCATCATCATCATCATCATCATCATCATCATCACATTTGTCTGGATCACTGGTTGGAAGAACAGAAGTGAAACTTATCCGTTATTTTCTGATCTAAACGTGAACAGGTTAAAACCTCGTGACCAAAATACTGACGGAGAGAAATATCCAATCGAGCTCCGATGTGTTCGAGGCCGCGTGGAAACTGTGAATGTTGGAGTTGGAGCTTCATTCCAGCCTGAAGCTGTAAAACTGTAAAGGAGAAACGACATAAATATCTCAGCGGCCATCTTGAAGCAACGCGTGTCTTTATCCAGTGTGACTTCAGAACATACTGAGAGAAGAAACACTTCATGAACAAACACTCAAACGCATTAAAGCTGCTTTAAACCACCAGCTCTCTTTACCGGGTGGTTTCAGCGCTCTTTAACATAAAGCTGTCAAAGGAAACATTTACATCTTAAAGCGGCGTCTTGAACCTTTTGGGAAAGACTTTCTTCTTCTTTGGTTTCCAGCTGAACTCCAGAAAGAAATAAAAACTGTTGGAAAAGGAGCTTCAAGTAAATCACGTTTATGAAACGAGGCGAAAGTTTAAGGAACAGTTTGACTGCTTGGGAAATCTGAGTTGGATGAGCCGAGTATGAAACTACACCAGGTGAAGGTTAGCTTAGCATAAAGGCAGCATCAAACGTCTGTTTAGTTTTAGTACACATAAAAGGAGCAGTGTGTTGTGTTTAGTGCCCTCTAGTGGTGGAGCTGCAGACTGAACATCCCTCAGGTAACGCAACAACGAGAAGGTCTCTTTACGGTGTGTCTGGGCTACCGTAGCTACGCTAACAAATTTCTTATTTTCAGGTGATTAAACAGGAATGAAAACATAGTTATGAATATTATATTACATTCCTGATAATAGATCCCACTGAATGCTGCACACTGGCCCTTTAAACACACGAGAAATAATAATTCAGGAGTTTAGAGTTCAGGCTAGCTTTAGCCACAGCTAGCTTTAGCCACAGCTAGCTGCTAGCGTTCATATTAAACTTATGGGGTCAATAAAGCAAATTAAAGGATTTCCCAAAATGTCAAACTTTTCTTTAAATGTGAAACTGGCAGTCGGACACGGACACACACACACACACACACACACACACACACACACACACAGCATCATTCCTGGTAGATTTCTTTCTTAATAAATGAAATAAATCACGATCATCTTTAAAGCTTTCATAATGATTCAGAGGAATGTAGTGAAGACAGAAATGAGACTCAGTGCCACTAATGTCTGATATTCAAGAGGAGATCAAACAAAACACACAAACTCTCTGAAGGTCTCAAACCTGACGGAACAAACTGAATTCCATCTCAGAAACATAATAAAACCGTCGTGGAATGTCTTGAAGACCTGATGACTGAGATCTGGAATAAAAACATTCCAGGAAACCAACGGGAGGAATTCCAGTTCTTCAATCTTCAAAGCCTCAAAAATATCTTGAGCTTCAAAACGTCCAAAATATAAAAGTACCGATTCGTCTCTTTTATAGAAGAATCTGCTAGAAAAGTTCAATAAAATGAGACTTTGTTTTTACTAAAAACTATTGTGCAAATTGGAGTTTTGAGCGTCGGTGGAGAGGCGTCACGGGACGTCATGTGATGTCACAGGACGATGTCACATGACGTCACAGGACGGCGTCCGGCGGCGTGCCCGTCCTCGGCGCCGGACGCACCACGTGGTCCGGGTTGCTGCAGTATCTGACGCGCTGGGCGTCTCCGCCCGGCGGCAGCGTGAGCTGGACGCTGGCCGCGCTCAGGACCGACGTCTCTGAAGTCTCTGAGGCCTCGGGGGGTTCCTGGGGGTCTCTGCCGGCTCGAGGCGGCGGCTCCGCGGGGAGCGCAGCGGCGTCTTTGGTGAAAGGAAGCGTGTCCTTCTCTGTGGCGCCCGCCGCGTACAGACCGGCTCTCTGCCGGGCTTCATCGGGGCCTTCGAGGGACGTCTTGCCGAGGGACAGGAAGCGAGGCTCTGGGCGGACCCCCGGCCCCGCCTCCACCCCGCCGAGGTGCAGGATGTTCCTGCGGGTCTCAGCCGGGAGCTTATCCAACTGCCTCCCCACCTGGATGGGGCTGGGGAACAACGAGCCCTGACACGCCCGGTAGAAATACCTGGAGAGGGAGGCAGAGCCAGAGGTCAAGAAGAGGCAGAGCCAGAGGTCAAGAAGAGGCAGAGCCAGAGGTCAAGAAGAGGAACGAGGCTGAGCCCTCGTCCAGGCTGAGCCAGCAGTCGTACCTGGGCAGCAGCGCGGCTACAGGCGTGAGGACACACAGCAGGTAGAAGAGCGGGTCCTGCAGCAGCCTCTGCATGCTCCAGTAGGGGTTGGACGGGGGGAAGCAGGACGGACAGGAGGCGTTGTAGCACAGAGACACGCTGAAGAACAGCGACACACTGAAGCACACGGACAGCCAGTTCATCCACGTCTGCAGGGACACGACATCAATAGCAATAATTATACTTGTGTGGACGCTTTAACTCCGTCTTTATTCACGTCGTCGGTAAACAAACCTTCATTCAGATTTTAAATTGAAGTGAAACTCAAATAACGACAGACTAATCATGAAAGTAAGTCTTTAGAATGTCAACAGACATTAAATCTCATTAAATCTCAAGATAAAATAAATATATTCTGTCCCTTGAAGCTGAATAAAACCAATGGACATCAAAGGTTGGATCACACAACATACTGTGAATGGAGGCTGGTGTCACCCTGAGTTAACAATGTGAATTCTATAATAACATCACACACACACACACACACACACACACACACACACACACACACACACACACACACACACACACACACACACACACACACACACACACACACACACACACACACACGTCTCAAACTCCTGTAAATGACTTTCACAGCCGTTTACCCAGCATGCACGAGTCATGAATGTTTACTGCTGCTCGCTGTGAACACGGACAGGAAGCTGCTTAGTTAAAGGACATCTGTGGGGTCAGGAATTTACAGCCTCAGCATTAATGGAAAAGATTCAATGCAGGGTCATACATCTAAAAAGGCTGTTTAAGAGAATCTGAGGGTAAAACCACAGAAACACACAAGGATGTTGAGATCCGAGATGAAGAGTTAAAGAGATGAAGAGTTACAGAGATGAAGAGATGAAGAGTTACAGAGATGAAGAGTTACAGAGATGAAGAGATGAAGAGATGAAGAGCTAAAGAGATGAAGAGCTAAAGAGATGAACTGGCCCTGCTGATACAACCATGGCCCTGCTGATGCAACTGGCCTGGAGCCGTCCTGCCAGCTGCCATGGCCCTGCTTTCTCCTCCCACTGCCCCTGGGATGCCCCTCCTCTCTCCCTCCTTCTGCTTAATGGGTCGTGGCTATCTGGATCATGGTCCATGCATACTACTCATTATATGAATCATTTCTGTCATATTCATGTAATGTGCTGTAACTCCGTTACGTTATTCATTCTGGCCACATGACATCTATTGCTTCTGTCCGGGGAGAGGGATCCTCCTCTGTTGCTCTCCCTCAGGTTTCTTCCACTTTTTTTCCCTGTGAAAGGGTTTTTACTATCTTTTTGGGGGAGTTTATCCTGATCCGATGTGAGGTCCCGGGACAGGATGTTATGTGTACAGATTGTAAAGCCCTCTGAGGCAAACTTGTATTTGTGATGTTGGGCTATATAAAATACACTGAATTGAATTGAATTGAAGAGTTACAGAGATGAAGAGTTACAGAGATGAAGAGATGAAGAGTTACAGAGATGAAGAGTTACAGAGATGAAGAGCTAAAGAGATGAAGAGCTAAAGAGATGAAGAGCTACAGAGATGAAAAGCTACAGAGATGAAGAGATGAAGAGCTAAACAGATGAAGAGCTAAACAGATGAAGAGTTAAAGAGATGAAGAGTTGAAGAGATGAAGAGCTAAAGAGTTGAAGAGTTACAGAGATGAAGAGCTTAAGAGATGAAGAGCTAAAGAGTTGAAGAGTTACAGAAATGAAGAGCTAAAGAGATGAAGAGCTACAGAGATGAAGAGTTACAGAGCTCAAGAGATGAAGAGCTAAACAGATGAAGAGCTAAACAGATGAAGAGTTAAAGAGATGAAGAGTTGAAGAGATGAATAGCTACAGAGATGAAGAGATGAAGAGCTAAACAGATGAAGAGTTACAGAGATGAAGAGCTTAAGAGATGAAGAGCTAAAGAGTTGAAGAGTTACAGAAATGAAGAGCTAAAGAGATGAAGAGCTACAGAGATGAAGAGTTACAGAGCTCAAGAGATGAAGAGCTAAACAGATGAAGAGCTAAAGAGTTAAAGAGATGAAGAGTTAAAGAGATGAAGAGTTCAAGAGATGAAGAGCTACAGAGATGAAGAGCTAAAGAGATGAAGAGTTACAGAGATGAAGAGCTTAAGAGATGAAGAGCTAAAGAGATGAAGAGCTACAGAGATGAAGAGCTAAAGAGCTAAAGAGATGAAGAGTTGAAGAGCTACAGAGATGGAGAGATGATGAGCTAAAGAGATGAAGAGCTTAAGAGATGAAGAGCTACAGAGATGAAGAGCTACAGAGATGAAGAGCTAAATAGATGAAGAGCTACAGAAATGATGAGCTAAAGAGTTAAAGAGATGAAGAGTTGAAGAGATGAAGAGCTACAGAGATGAAGAGCTAAAGAGATGAAGAGCTAAAGAGTTAAAGAGATGAAGAGCTACAGAGATGGAGAGATGATGAGCTAAAGAGATGAAGAGCTACAGAGATGAAGAGCTAAATAGATGAAGAGCTACAGAGATGAAGAGCTACAGAGATGATGAGCTAAAGAGTTAAAGAGATGAAGACTTGAAGAGATGAAGAGCTACAGAGATGATGAGCTAAAGAGTTAAAGAGATGAAGAGCTACAGAGATGGAGAGATGATGAGCTAAAGAGATGAAGAGCTTAAGAGATAAAGAGATGAAGAGCTAAATAGATGAAGAGCTACAGAGATGAAGAGCTAAATAGATGAAGAGCTACAGAGATGATGAGATGAAGAGCTTAAGAGATGAAGAGCTACAGAGATGAAGAGATGAAGAGCTAAATAGATGAAGAGCTACAGAGATGAAGAGATGAAGAGCTAAATAGATGAAGAGCTACAGAGATGAAGAGCTAAATAGATGAAGAGCTACAGAGATGAAGAGCTGAAGAGCTACAGAGATGAAGAGCTACAGAGATGAAGAGCTAAATAGATAAAGAGCTACAGAGATGAAGAGCTAAATAGATGAAGAGCTACAGAGATGAAGAGCTAAATAGATGAAGAGCTACAGAGATGAAGAGCTGAAGAGCTACAGAGATGAAGAGCTACAGAGATGAAGAGCTAAATAGATAAAGAGCTACAGAGATGAAGAGCTGAAGAGCTAAATAGATGAAGAGCTACAGAGATGAAGAGCTGCATCTGGTCCTCACCCAGGTCTTGGTCTCGATGCCCAGGTGCAGCAGGATGGTGAGGAGAGCCAGGGTGGTGATGGGCGTCCCCCATGTGAACACATCCACGTCAGAGTCAGCGTAGGCCTGAGGAAGAGGAGGAAGAGGAGGAAAAAACGTTAAACGCAAACGCAGATGAAGAGCTGAAGAGATGAAGAGCTAAAGAGATGAAGAGCTAAAGAGCTGAAGAGCTGAAGAGATGAAGAGCTAAAGAGATGAAGAGATGAAGAGATGAAGAGCTAAAGAGATGAAGAGCTGAAGAGATGAAGAGCTAAAGAGATGAAGAGCTAAAGAGATGAAGAGCTAAAGAGCTGAAGAGATGAAGAGCTGAAGAGATGAAGAGCTAAAGAGATGAAGAGATGAAGAACTAAAGAGATGAAGAGCTAAAGAGATGAAGAGCTAAAGAGATGAAGAGCTGAAGAGATGAAGAGCTAAAGAGATGAAGAGCTAAAGAGATGAAGAGCTGAAGAGCTAAAGAGATGAAGAGCTAAAGAGATGAAGAGCTGAAGAGATGAAGAGCTAAAAAGATGAAAAGATCAAATTATTTTAGTGAGAATATGTAAACTTAAAGTAAAAAAAGGTAAACCTAAAAATGAAGAAACTTACAAAGTAAGAAGTAAAACTCACAAAGTAGGGGATGAAGAAGCAGACCAGACTCTGGTAGAAGGCGTCCATCATGTTCATCCAGAACATGTAGGGCTTGTACTCCTGAGGACAGACAGCTGCTTTAAAGAGAACCTTCAAGAGAACATTTAGAACCTCTCTGCTCACAGACATCCACTAACTCTGATGTAACTCTCGGGTCACATCAGAGTTAGTGGAGGAGTCTGGAGCGTCCAGAGAGATAGTTTGTGTTGTTGGTGAATCTGAACTAACGCTTTCAAACACCAAACTGTTATTAAACTGGTTATGGAGACAGTTCTGTTGATGAGCGATGTGAATAAAGCCCTAAGGGAAGGACGCGTCCCACAGGAAGCTCAGCAGCCAACAGGAAGCCGGACCTCAGAGTTCTGGCCGCTCTCGTACAGCTGAGGCAGCTGCTGCAGCGTCTCGGCCGACACGTCCCGGTCCAGAGTGCCGGTGACGAGCTGCGGGAAGGCGGAGAACATCAGGTTGAAGAAGACCAGGTACCACTGGTCCATCATGGCGGAGCCGGAGAACCCGCAGTAGAACTGGTACCAGAAGACGAGCGCCACGAACATCTGAGGGACAGAGATGAGGTCACACGGGGAACCTGCCTCTGCATGCTCTGGGACACGGGTGTGAAACTGTCAGAGTTATGAAATGCATTCTTGAGTTATGGACAAAAACATGAGTTGTGTGAGGTCACAGTGACTTTTGACCTTCACCACAAACCAGTTCGTCCACGTGGACATTTTGTTCCAAATAGTGAGATATATATATATCTATATATATATATATATATAGATATATATATCTATCTATATATATATATATATATCTATATATATATATCTATAGATATATATATATATATATATCTATAGATATATATATATAGATATATATATATATAGATATAGATATATAGATATAGATATCTATATCTATAGATATATATATATCTATATCTATATATATATATATATATAGATATAGATATAGATATCTATATAGATATAGATATCTATATCTATATATATAGATATCTATATAGATATAGATATCTATATATATAGATATCTATATCTATATATATATATATAGATATAGATATGTATATATATAGATATATATATAGATATAGATATGTATATATATCTATATCTATATAGATATATAGATATATATATCTATATATCTATATATAGATATAGATATATATATATATATATATATATATATATCTATATATAGATATATAGATATATAGAACAAACGTTTCCTGGTCGTCTATATATATACATCTATATATATATATATAGATATATAGATTTATAGATATCTATATCTATATATCTATATAGATATATAGATATCTATATATATATATATATATATATAGATATCTATATATCTATATATATATATATATATATATATATATATATATATACATATATATCTATATCTATATATCTATAGATATCTATAGATATCTATATATATATATATAGATATCTATATAGATATCTATATATATATATATATATATATATATAGATATATATAGACGACCAGGAAACGTTTGTCTTTGTTGTAGTTCTCTTTCTGTCCACAAGAGGCTGCAGAGCGCCTCCAGGTCATCCTGTTCTCTTCTTTGTTTCAAACACGACGTACACATTTTCTGTTAAGTTATGGAAATGAATTAAACTTAACAATATTGTGTTAAATTACGTAAATTAATTAAACCCACCTGGAAGAGAACATGGACGCTGTTGGTCAAGCTGCTGCAGCGCCTCTTGTGGCCGAAGTGAGTATTACAACACACATTTACAAAAATTATCCCTAATGCCAAAAAAAACTAAAATGCCAATTTTTTTAGGGAATAATCCAGATTATTATCCTTTGATTATTTTTTTATTTTATTTCTCCGCCTCTTAACTTATAAACAGAGGGGAGGGAACTATTTAAATCAGACTTGAACTACTTAAACCAGGTTTACGGCTTTAAACCAGATTTACGGCTTTAAACCAGGCTTAAGGCTTTAAAACAGGCTTAAGTCTTTAAACCAGAGTTAAGGCTTTAAACCAGGCTTAAGGCTTTAAAGCAGGTTTAAGGCTTTAAACCAGGCTTAAGGCTTTAAACCAGAGTTAAGGCTTTAAACCAGGCTTAAGGCTTTAAACCAGAGTTAAGGCTTTAAACCAGGCTTAAGGCTTTAAAGCAGGTTTAAGGCTTTAAACCAGGCTTGAGGCTTTAAACCAGAGTTAAGGCTTTAAACCAGAGTTAAGGCTTTAAACCAGAGTTAAGGCTTTAAACCAGGCTTAAGGCTTTAAAGCAGGTTTAAGGCTTTAAACCAGGCTTAAGGCTTTAAACCAGAGTTAAGGCTTTAAACCAGGCTTAAGGCTTTAAACCAGAGTTAAGGCTTTAAACCAGGCTTAAGGCTTTAAAGCAGGTTTAAGGCTTTAAACCAGGCTTGAGGCTTTAAACCAGAGTTAAGGCTTTAAACCAGAGTTAAGGCTTTAAACCAGAGTTAAGGCTTTAAACCAGGCTTAAGGCTTTAAACCAGAGTTAAGGCTTTAAACCAGAGTTAAGGCTTTAAACCAGGCTTAAGGCTTTAAACCAGAGTTAAGGCTTTAAACCAGGCTTAAGGCTTTAAACCAGAGTTAAGGCTTTAAACCAGGCTTAAGGCTTTAAACCAGAGTTAAGGCTTTAAACCAGAGTTAAGGCTTTAAACCAGGCTTAAGGCTTTAAACCAGAGTTAAGGCTTTAAACCAGGCTTAAGGCTTTAAACCAGAGTTAAGGCTTTAAACCAGAGTTAAGGCTTTAAACCAGGCTTAAGGCTTTAAACCAGACTGAAGGCGTTAAACCAGACTTAAGTCTTTACACCAGGTTTAAGTCTTTACACCAGGGGGGCATCCTTCAGACCTGGCTAAACAAAGTCAAGCAAATGTCCTCATCTCCATCTTAAATGAGCGAGATGATTGACATCAGGCTGTCTGGGTTTCTTCACGGCTGATCCGCTGAAACGTCTCGTTCATTCTAGAAGACGTCAGTCATCTGATAAATGCGCCGCTCCTCTTCAGAAGGATAATAATGGAGCACTGACACCACCATGTTCTAACAGTACAATGGACAATAAACTCAGAGGAACCTCTTTTTATTTCTCTGCTGAGAAGCAGGAGATGATCATGAAGGCATATGAGGAAGTCAGTACCGTAGTCATTCACAGCAAACGCGTTGCGAATATTCCAACGTTTTTGCAACATTGTTGCCGTGAACGCAACTTTAACTCCGCCCCCTCTGAGAGACATAAGCGTCTAAATATATCAGACAAGTTAAATGCAGTGCTGAGAAAATGTATCGGCTAATTTGAAGTGCTTCATCACCCAAATCAATCAGATTATATTTACGAATACATATATACTTATGAGGATATATGTACTGTATGCACGTATGAATCATGTACTATATATGTGTATATGAGTGTGAATATGTGTATGGACGGATCAGTATGTATGTATTATTCATAATCAGAAATTCAATCAATTGAAGCAGTGAAAATAAATTGTGTGTGATTCTCTGTATTCTCATCACGATCACCTTAATCATGTTCTACAATAATGATATGCATGGTGTACTAATAACACTGTCATATAGTTATGATGCTTTAACACATCCATAAGTTTCTTAAGAGCTAAATAACCTTAAGAACAGCGGCATGCAGCGGCTGACAGTCTGTGTCTGAGACGATCAGCTGCGTCTGTGGTGATCAATGTCCGCGGCTCGAGAAGCTCTCTAAATAAATTATTTCTTGCCGGCAGAATCTATATCGCCGCGTACAGGAAGTCATGAGGATGTAAAGGATGGATCCTGGAGATCTGGAAGAACTCTCTCCCTATAAAACTAATATAATAATATCGCTCCTTCATCAATGAGGAAGAAGCTGCCTTTTTGTCCGTGGGAGTGTCCATCTTATCCAGTGAAGTTCAGTCAGCCTGCCCGGGAGCAGGTTTACATTTTTGGATGTGTTGCTATGGTGATTAATCTAAGCTTGCTTCGAGAAACCGAGAAAGCCTGACCTACGTCATCTTATCCTGACAATTAGCCGCTAACTCAGGAACCAGGTACAAGGAACAGGGCCCTGACTTAAGTCTTTACACCAGGCTTAAGGCTTAAACCAGGCCTAAGTCTCACCGCGTTCTTGTAGAAGAAGAACAGGATCATGTTGGCCAGTCTGGAGTAGCTCCAGTGTCCGTGGACCAGCAGCAACTTCTTGAGGTAACGGAACCTCGGGAGAGCAAAGTCACTGGCCATCACCGCCTAGAGGAGAGGAGAGGAGAGGAGGAGGAGAGGAGAGGAGGAGGTGAGGAGAGGAGAGGAGGAGAGGAGGTCAGGAGGTGAGGAGAGGAGGAGGTGAGGAGAGGAGGAGATGAAGAGAGGAGGTGAGGAGAGGAGAGGAGGAGGGGAGGAGAGACCAGAGGAGGTGAGGAGAGGAGGTGAGGAGGTGAGGGGGAGATGAGGAGATGAGGAGGTAAGGAGAGGAGATGAGGAGAGGAGGAGATGAGGAGAGGAGGTGAGGAGGTGAGGGGGAGATGAGGAGAGACCAGAGGAGGTGAGGAGAGAAGGAGAGGAGGAGAAGGAGGCGACAGCGTCAGAGGAAAGGAGGTGAGGAGGCTCTCTCCTCACCTCCTCCTCCTGTGTCTTCTTACCTGCATGCCCTCCTGTCCAGAGATACCGACGCCCACATCTGCTACCTGGATCATGCTAACGTCGTTAGCTCCATCACCTGAAGAAGAGACATGAACACATGAGACCTGGTTCTCTGTTCCTCTGGTTCTCCTCTCTCCTCCCTCTCTCTCCTCCTTCCCTCCTTCCCTCCCTCTCCTCCCTCCTTCTCCTCTTCTTCACAGAGTGTTTATTGCTCACATATAAATAACATAAAAACGTTATGCTGGCAAAAAATGAATCCTCCAGAGAACAAAGAACCTTTAGAAGTCAGAGCGTCCTGGACTCAGCTCCATTGTCCTGGACCCAGCATCACCTAGAGGCTAAACAGGTGTGAGGGCGACTCACCGATGGCCAAGGTCATGACCTTCAGCTTGCTGCGCACCAGCTGGACCACCATGCTCTTCTGCAGCGGCGTGGACCGGCAGCAGAGAACCGAGCGGCAGCTCCGGGCCACCGCCAGGAACCGGTCCTCCAGACCCGGGTCCAGGGCGTAGGCCAGCGTGCGGCCGTCGATCACCAGGCCCAGCCGGTGCACCGCGAAGGCCGCGGGGTGGGGGGGCGGCGGGGGGCGGGCCTCAAAGGGGCCGAAGCCAGGGGGGCGGGGCTTCTGGTCCGGGGAACTGCAGAGGAACTTAGTCTGGATGTAGTGGAGACTCTCCTCCAGCAGCAGAGCACACGCCTCCTGGTGGCCAGAGAGAGAATGCAGCGTTAACAGATGAAGATAGACTTCTATACAACCAGAGGAGTCGCCCCCCTGGTGGTCAGGAGAGAGAATGCAGCGTCAACACATGAAGATAGACTTCTATACAACCAGAGGAGTCGCCCCCTGGTGGTCAGGAGAGAGAATGCAGCGTCAACACATGAAGATAGACTTCTATACAACCAGAGGAGTCGCCCCCTGGTGGTCAGGAGAGAGAATGCAGCGTCAACACATGAAGATAGACTTCTATACAACCAGAGGAGTCGCCCCCTGGTGGTCCGGAGAGAGAATGCAGCTTTAACACATAAAACGCTCACCTGAGAGTCAGCGTTCAGGGTCAGGATCTCCTCCCCCGGGTCCAGCAGCTTGCAGGCGTACGCCACGTTGACGGCCGTCTCCTGTTTGTCTCCGGTCAGAACCCAGATCCTCAGGCCGGCCCGCCGCAGAGACGCGATGGTTTCAGGGACGCCGTCCTGCAGCCGGTCCTCGATGCCCGTTGCTCCTGTGGGGACATGAAGGTGACGCACCATATAAGCACATAATAATCATCATGTCATCACAGCTAGAGGGTGGTGTGGATGAGGTGTGTGCACGAGGCCTTAAAGGGACAGTACTGATGTTCTGAACGCGCTGTCCCTTTAAGTAAACCAGCAGCTACCCAGAAGCTGCAGGTCGGTCTCGAGTCGCAGCGCCGAGTCGAAGAGCAGCTCCTCTCGTGTCTGGATGGAAGACTCCGCCTCCAGGTGGCGCTGCAGCCAGCAGGAGTACTGCTCTTTACTCAGGACCTGAGACATGAACACATGAACACGCTCATGAACACACACACATGGACACACACACATGAAGACATGAACACACACGTGAACACACACACACACACACACACACACACATGAACACACACGTGAACACACACACATGGACACACACGTGAACACACACATGAACACACACACACATGGACACACACATGAACACACACACATGAACACACACACACATGGACACATGAACACACACACACATGGACACATGAACACACACGTGAACACACACACGTGAACACACACATGAACACACACACATGAACACACACACATGAACACACACACGGACACACACACATGAAAACACACACGGACACACACACATGAACACACACACATGAACACACACACACGAACACATGAACACACACGTGAACACACACACATGAACACATGAACACACACACATGAACACACACACATGAACACATGAACACACACACATGAACACATGAACACACACACATGAACACATGAACACACAAACACATGAACACATGAACACACAAACACATGAACACATGAACACACACACATGAACACATGAACACACACATGAACACACACATGAACACACACACACATGGACACACACATGAACACACACACACATGACACATGAACACACACATGAACACACACACACATGGACACATGAACACACACGTGAACACACACACACGTGAACACACACACGTGAACACACACATGAACACACACACATGAACACACACACATGAACACACACACGGACACACACACATGAACACACACACATGAACACACACACGGACACACACACATGAACACACACACATGAACACACACACACGAACACATGAACACACACATGAACACACACACACATGAACACATGAACACACACACATGAACACACACACATGAACACATGAACACACACACACGAACACATGAACACACACACATGAACACATGAACACACACACATGAACACATGAACATACACACATGAACACATGAACACACACACATGAACACACACACATGAACACATGAACACACACACACACACACACATGAACACACACACATGAACACATGAACACACACACATGAACACACACACATGAACACATGAACACACACACATGAACACATGAACACACACACATGAACACACACACATGAACACATGAACACACACACACATGAACACATGAACACACACACATGAACACATGAACACACACACATGAACACATGAACATACACACATGAACACATGAACACACACACATGAACACACACACATGAACACATGAACACACACACACACACACACATGAACACACACACATGAACACATGAACACACACACATGAACACATGAACACACACACACATGAACACATGAACACACACACATGAACACACACACACGTGAACACACGAACACACACACATGAACACACACACATGAACACATGAACATACACACATGAACACACACACATGAACACACACACATGAACACATGAACACACACACATGAACACATGAACACACACACATGAACACATGAACACACACACATGAACACACACACATGAACATATGAACACACACACATGAACACACACACATGAACACATGAACACACACACATGAACATATGAACACACACACATGAACACATGAACACACACACATGAACACACACACATGAACACATGAACACACACACACACACACACATGAACACACACACATGAACACATGAACACACACACATGAACACATGAACACACACACATGAACACATGAACACACACACATGAACACATGAACACACACACATGAACACACACACATGAACATATGAACACACACACATGAACACACACACATGAACACATGAACACACACACACACACACACACATGAACACACACACATGAACATATGAACACACACACATGAACACATGAACACACACACACACACACACACACACACACACACAGCCTTGGCAGCGCTCCAGGCTGCCGCTCTGCAGCCTCGTACCTTGGAGGCGATGCACAGGGTGCGCAGCCCGTCTGCAGCGTATTGGTTCAGGAAGCTCTGAGTCCGGATCAGAACCTTCTTCTGGCGCCGCCCTCTGGAGCTTCCTGTGAGGAAGAGGAGGAGGAGGAGGAAGATGGGTTTAGTGATGCCAGACTTCAAGAGTTCATCCAGGAGACACATGGAGGCCATCTGTGTTCACTCACTTGTTCACTCACTCACTCACTCACTCACTCTCTCACACACCTGTTTTAAGAGACATGAAAACAGAGGAACCAGGACCAGGTCTGAATGGATCCTTTATGGAGGTCTGGGTCAGGAGGAGAGAGGAGGAGAGAGGAGAAGAGAGGAGAAGAGAGGAGAGAGGAGAAGAGAGGAGAGAGGGGAGAGGAGAAGAGAGGAGAAGAGAGGAGAAGAGAGGAGAGAGGAGAAGAGACGAGAAGAGAGGAGAGAGGAGAGAGGAGGAGAGAGGAGGAGAGAGGAGAGAGGAGGAGAGGAGAAGAGAGGGGAGAGGAGAAGAGAGGAGAAGAGAGGGGAGAGGAGGAGAGAGGAGAGAGGAGGAGAGAGGAGGAGAGAGGAGAGAGGAGAAGAGAGGGGAGAGGAGAAGAGAGGAGAGAGGAGGAGAGAGGAGGAGAGAGGAGAGAGGAGGAGAGAGGAGGAGAGAGGAGAGAGGAGAAGAGAGGAGAGAGGAGAAGAGAGGAGAAGAGAGGAGAGAGGAGGAGAGAGGAGGAGAGAGGAGAAGAGAGGAGAGAGGAGAAGAGGAGAGGAGAGAGGAGAGAGGATCTTCTTCATATATATAAATAACAAATGAAGCCTCATTTATTTTGTATTATTGGACACTAACCCACTTTAAACATGTTAAATATGTATTAGTTTTGCTTCTTGACTGATGTCATAATAACGGAGTCATTCTGCTCTAGAGGCGTGTTCTAGTTCTCCTCTAGTCCTGAGGTCTGTGTAAAGGTCGTGACCTCTAGAGCTCATAGTTAACTTTAAGGCGAGGCCCCGTAGAGGTGCTTTCATAACTCCTCATGTCAATGCAGCAGTGTTGAGCTGCAGCCGGACAGGCGGCAGGTGCTGAGTGGCTCTTTGTGCCTGGAATACTAAGAGAAGGGCCCACTGCTCCATGACGCTGAGACCCGGAGCAGTGGAGCAAGGTTCAAGACCCAATGAAGACCACAGCGTCTAAAAATACCACTTCTTCCTGAACACGTCACCGAGACATGACATCATGTCAAGATCACTGCTGTGCACCTCCTGTAGAGAAGTCTATGCTTCATGTATTAGAGCTGCATTCTCTCTCCTGACCACCAGGGGGCGACTCCTCTGGTTGTATAGAAGTCTATGCTTCATGTGTTAGAGCTGCATTCTCTCTCCTGACCACCAGGGGGAGACTCCTCTGGTTGTATAGAAGTCTATGCTTCATGTGTTAGAGCTGCATTCTCTCTCCTGACCACCAGGGGGCGACTCCTCTGGTGTATAGAAGTCTATGCTTCATGTGTTAGAGCTGCATTCTCTCTCCTGACCACCAGGGGGAGACTCCTCTGGTTGTATAGAAGTCTATGCTTCATGTGTAAAAGCTGCATTCTCTCTCCTGACCACTCCTCTGTTGTATAGAAGTCAAACTGACCATAAAGCAGGGGATGCTTTAGGCCGGGGCTACACATGATGGTGAGCTTCCTACCTGTGTCGGGGGGCTTGATGAGGTCCATGATGACGGAGTCCGCTCCCTTAGTGTACACCGTGATCTGGTCCGTCAGAGGGTGCCGGACCACCACTGACATGCGTTTCCTGGTGGCGTCGAAGCCCAGCGTGTGCAGCAGCTCGAAGCCCAGCTGCCCCAGGTGCGGCAGCTCCACGGTCACCCGGTCCGGCAGGCGCCCGACGAGCGAGCACTTGTAGGCCCTGGCGGCGTAGACCAGCGCGGCCTCGTCGGGCGACTCGGCCTCGTAGCGCAGCTCGCCGCCCTCCGGGCCGCGCGGCGTGCCGTCGTAAGGGGGCGGAGCCACGCCGGGCGCCGCCCGCTCCTCCCGCAGCTTGGCGAGCGTGCTCTCGGCCGACGGGGAGGACGGCAGGCTGGAGCCGGCCCGGGTGGAGGAGCGGCTGGTGGCCAGGCTGGAGGAGCTGCTGCTGTTGGAGCCGGAGGTCAGCCGGCTCGGGGTGAAGCGCTTGATGAAGTCCTCGATTGTCTTCACCGGAGACTTCGGCTCCATCCTCGTCCGGACCTGCAGGAGGAGAGGACGAGACGCAACGTTCAGGCTTCACAGATTAATTAGTGCTTTTTAATCAAAATATATAATTTACTGTTAACTCTGGCGACTAAAGTGTTAGTGTTGGTGAACCTCCGCTGGTTCTCCATTAGCGTTGCTGCAAACGTTGCTAGCTCTACAGTTGGTTCTCTGTTAGCGGTGCTGCTAACGTTACTAGCTCTCCTCCTGTTGGTCTAAACACTGATCGGTTGTTTACAAAGTCACATAATCAGAGATCAGAGAAACATCCATGATGTCCTGATCACATGATCTACTGGATGTTGGAGGGTATTGGACAGGGGGTACCTTGTGCCGCGGCTGGTTGGGGGAGGACACCACCACCGTGTTGCAGACGGTGAGAGCGATGAAGAAGTCCATGATGTCGGCGAGGTCAGAGGGCAGTTGGGAGACGGGCTGGCCGTGGAACCGCATGAAGTCCATCTGACCGCCGCACTCGTTGACTTTGTCCAGCAGCTGAGGGTCAGGGGTCACGTCCTTCTCCTGCAGGACAGAGGTCAGAGGACATGAGGACAGAGGACACAGGATAGAGGACAGAAGACGGGTTATCAAGAGGCCGGCGTGCTGACCATGGGGCTGCTGAAGGCCGTGTGCTTGGACAGGATGCTGGCCCGCTTGGCCTCGGCCCGGCTGCCGGTCCGGCGGTGCGACTTGGTGCTGAGGGAGCGCAGCACCACGCGGGCACTCTGCTGGCTGCAGGCGCTGTCCCGTCTGGGGAGGGTGCCGCCGCGGGACGGGACCTCCTCCTCTTCAGAGTCCATCTCCTGGTACATCGCCAGCCTCAGAGCTGGAACACGCACACAATTGTAAAATCCTCAGACGTGTAAAATGTGTTTTTATTAGTGAACTCTGCTTTAGTGTGTGCCTGTCTGCCTGCGTTAGGGTAGTGCCTGCATGTGCGTGCCCCCCTCACCATTGGCATCATGGGAATACTCCACTCCCGCCACGGTGCAGCGGCGGAACACCATCTTGTTCTCCGTGAGCGTGCCCGTCTTGTCGGAGAACACGTACTGCGTCTGGCCGAGGTCCTCCGTGATGTTCAGCGCTCGGCACTGAAGGCGAGAGTCCGACTCCTCGTCGTACAGATCCTGGTCCTGGTGGATGAAGAACACCTGGCACACCTTCACGATCTCAATGGACACAAACAGGGAGATGGGGATCAGCACCTGGGGGGAAGAGGAGGAGAAGGAGCTCATCAGTTCTTCGTCTTCAGGATTAGGAGTTTCTCAACAGAAATAATACCATGAATACGTCTCCACACTTCCTGCTTGCTCCTCCAGGTTCAGCCTGGCGGTGAAGGCTCCTACCTGGAAGACGATGATCAGGGTGAGGAAGAGGTACACGGCCGACACGACGGGCGACAGGTCCGTCCCCTCCGGACTCAGGATGTCGAACACGGGTCTCTGGTCCCCGTACTGGAACATCCACAGACCATGACCTGCAACGGCAACCAGGTCAACTCAGAGAGATGGGGGAGAGGGGGGAGAGGGGGGAGAGAGAGAGAGAGAGAGAGAGAGTCGCTCGCCCGCTACTCACCCACGGCGCTGAACAGGCACATGCTCAGCAGGATGATGACGCACCAGAACACGTCCACGTTCATCTGGCGCTCCAGCTTGCTGCGCTTGTAGCGCGGCCCGTTGTTGTTCAGCATGGCTTTGGTCTCGTGACCTGCGGGGACACGCGGGGTCAGAGGTCAGGGGTCACGGGGTGGGGGGGCATTCTGTGTGGGGGCGGGGCTCACCTGCGTAGATGACGATGCCCACCGCCTCCTCCGTGTTGCGCACCGTGCAGCCTCTCAGCAGCAGGTTGTCTTTGCAGAGAGCGTCTCTGCTGCCGCTGCGATGGAGGCTGACGAGGTCAGAGAGAAATACTTAGAGATCCATGATACTGATTATTGATCGTTGACGGTCCATATTAACAGATGTTTGATGACAGCAGCTGGTCTACACAGACGAAGACATTTTGTTGTTTTTGCCATCGTCTCAAATATATTAAACCAGTGGTCCCCAACCACCGGGCCGTGGACTTCTGGTAATTTATAGTGTTTTTTGGTTAATATCCCACTGTTAGAGAGACGGCTTCCTCTCCTGTAAAGGTGGTGAGCAGCTGGTCTGCTTCTGAGCAAAGGCTCGCTGTGACGACCAATCAGAGAGCGGGTCAGCCCAAAGGTCTTCTCAGAGGAGACTCACCTGGTGTCCAGGTGTGAGCGGCTGAGATACACAAGCCTGAATGCTTCAACATGTTGGGAAACGCTCTCATTTTCACATATGCAGCCGGAGCCAGAAGCTGTTAGCTTAGCTTAGCATAGAGACTGGAAACGGAGGGAAACCGCTAGCCGAGGCCTCTGCCTCCAGGAACCGCAGTGGTCGCAGATGTTTCTGCAGACGCACCTGGTGGAGATGTGATCAATAACTAGAGGAGCAACGGATCTGATCAGCACCAAAGAAACCAGGGAGCAGATAGAACTAAGAGCTTCATGTTCAGCATGTTGAGCCACCAATACCAACAGATATCAACCGATACCAACCGATACCAACAGATACCAACAGATATCAACCGATACCGACAGATACCAACAGATATCAACCGATACCAACAAAGACAGACAGATGACAAATACCAACCGATACCGACAGATACCAACAAAGACCGACAGATACCAACCAATACCAACAGATACCAACCAATACCAACAGATACCAACCAATACCAACAGATACCAATAGATACCGACAGATACCAACCAATACCAACAGATACCAATAGATACCGACAGATACCAACCAATACCGACAGATACCAACCAATACCAACAGATACCAACAGATACCAACAGATACCAACAAAGACCGACAGATACCAACCAATACCAACAGATACCAACAGATACCAACAGATACCGACAGATACCGACAGATACCAACCAATACCAACAGATACCAACCAATACCAACCAATACCAACAAAGACCGACAGATACCAACCAATACCAACAGATACCGACAGATACCGACAGATACCGACAGATACCGACAGATACCAACCGATACCAACAGATACCAACCAATACCAACCAATACCAACATATACCAACCAATACCGACAGATACCAACCAATACCGACAGATACCAACCAATACCAACAGATACCAACAGATACCGACAGATACCGACAGATACCAACCAATACCAACAGATATCGACAGATACCAACCAATACCAACAGATATCGACAGATACCAACCAATACCAACAGATATCGACAGATACCAACCAATACCAACAGATACCAACCAATACCAACAGATATCGACAGATACCAACCAATACCAACAGATACCAACCAATACCAACATATACCAACAGATACCAACCAATACCAACAGATATCGACAGATACCAACCAATACCAACAGATATCGACAGATACCAACCAATACCAACAGATACCAACCAATACCAACAGATATCGACAGATACCAACCAATATAACAGATACCAACCAATACCAACCAATACCAACAGATACCAACCAATACCAACCGATACCAACAAAGACCGACAGATACCGACAGATACCAACCAATACCAACAGATACCAACCAATACCAACAGATACCAACCAATACCAACCAATACCAACCAATACCAACCAATACCAACAGATACCAACAGATACCAACCAATACCAACCAATACCAACAGATACCAACCAATACCAATAGATACCAACAGCATATCCCATAAAGCACCTCTCCAGCATCTTCATTACCAATACCTTTCACTGAAGGCTGGTTAATGTGGCCGACACACAGAGGTCACTGGCTCATACTGGTTCGAGGGTACGACAGGACGTTCTGGATCAAGACCCTGCTGTCTCTTCTCTGTCAGCGTGGACAAACTGTCAGAAGTCATAATCAGAAAGTCGTAGACAAAACCGCAGTTTCACGTTATTTCTGTTCGGGAGCGACACGGTGTTGATTTACGGTGAGACCTTTAAGGTGAGCGCAGGACGCTGATTTAAAGAGACAGTACTCACATGTAGCCTCGGAACCGGTTCAGGTCGTTGTTGGGCTTCTCACATTCAATGATGCCGGTAAACTTCAACGGGTCGAACTCACAGTCCTGCAGACAGAAACCACCAGATTATTACTGAGAGGAAATGTGTTTTAAAGGCACCGAGCCCCTGGTGCCCCCTGTGGACTAAAGTGGTAGTGTCTCTGAGCACCAGGGCCCGACTGGTCTCTGCTGGATCTGGGTCTGTCCACTGGTGCTGGAGTCTGAGCTGAAGGAGGTTCTGGTGACCCTGCATGATGTCATCAGAATCCAACCGGTGGCTCTGATGAGCTTTTAGAAGAACTCTATAGAACCAGACCATCTTCTCTCTGGTGGTCTGGTTACTGATAGAGGTCTAGAGAGGACCAGGACTAGACTGAGGTCTATAGAGGACCAGGACTAGACTGAAGTCTATAGAGGACCAGGACTACACTGAGGTCTAGAGGACCAGGACTACACTGAGGTCTATAGAGGACCAGGACTAGACTAAGGTCTATAGAGGACCAGGACTACACTGAGGTCTAGAGGACCAGGACTACACTGAGGTCTATAGAGGACCAGGACTAGACTGAGGTCTATAGAGGACCAGGACTACACTGAGGTCTATAGAGGACCAGGACTAGACTGAGGTCTATAGAGGACCTGGACTAGACTGAGGTATAGAGGACCAGGACTACACTGAGGTCTAGAGGACCAGGACTACACTGAGGTCTATAGAGGACCAGGACTAGACTGAGGTCTATAGAGGACCTGGACTAGACTGAGGTCTATAGAGGACCTGGACTAGGTCTATAGAGGACCAGGACTCACCAGGTCGAAGAAGCTGCGGACCACCTGCCTCTGCTTGAGGTTGGTCTCTCCGTCCAGCGTGGCGGTCTCGATGTGGGCCAGGCGGTCCGGGTCGCTGGAGCTCAGCAGCAGGACGTCGGCAGGGAGGATCTCGTTGCAGCGCAGCCGGATGAAGTCCCCCACCCGGACCTCCTTCCAGAACCGCTCCACGTAGCGCCGCTCCGCCCTGCAGAACCACCAGAGGCCCATCAGAACCACGTTCTCTCTTAAACACGTTTACATCACAGCTGGAAGCCGCACAGGTCGTCAGAATAGTCAGATTGTCATCTTTCCGACGGTCCATGAATGCATCATGTGTGACGAACGCTTATGCCAGAAAAATCAACCAAAAAGAACCTAAACTGCGATTTTATATTAAAACATTGTATTATTCCTTCATTTAAAACCTCTCCTAATAATCTGTTTACTTTAACCAGATTGTGTATAAAACATAAAATGATATATATATATATATATATATATATATATATATATATATATATATTACACAGAAAACCCAGAGAGAAAACCAAGCGCCCTAAAAACTCCTCTGAAGTTGTTGAAAAGTTGTTTTATTAACTTCTGCTCCATAAACAGAAATGTCAGGTCGACCTCCATAAAAATGTCCGGGAGAGAAAATATTATAACTCAAGAATCCTCACAACAACTTCTTCTTCCTCCTCAATATGTCAGAATACCAAAAGATAAGAAAAGACATATTTTAGCAGGAACACAACGGAACAAACTAATCTTTCTCTCCTCTGTCCACGTCATCAATCAATCAATCAGTCAGTCAGTCAATCAATCAGTCAGTCAATCAGTCAATCAATCAGTCAGTCAATCAATCAGTCAGTCAATCAGTCAATCAATCAGTCAATCAATCAATCAGTCAATCAGTCGTCCTGTAAACAATGTTTCTGAACAATATTCGATTCCTGGTAGAAAATGAGCCAAATAATGTCAGGAAGAGAGAGAAAAACACTCATAATGTTATAGTTCATAATGTTACAGTTCATAATGTTATAGTTCATAATGTTATTAGTTCATAATGTTACAGTTCATAATGTTATAGTTCATAATGTTATTAGTTCATAATGTTATTAGTTCATAATGTTACAGTTCATAATGTTATAGTTCATAATGTTACAGTTCATAATGTTATAGTTCAAAATGTTATTAGTTCATAATGTTACAGTTCATAATGTTATAGTTCATAATGTTATAGTTCATAATGTTATAGTTCATAATGTTATTAGTTCATAATGTTATAGTTCATAATGTTATAGTTCATAATGTTATAGTTCATAATGTTACAGTTCATAATGTTATAGTTCAAAATGTTATTAGTTCATAATGTTACAGTTCATAATGTTATAGTTCATAATGTTATAGTTCATAATGTTATAGTTCATAATGTTACAGTTCATAATGTTATAGTTCAAAATGTTATTAGTTCATAATGTTACAGTTCATAATGTTATAGTTCATAATGTTATAGTTCATAATGTTATAGTTCATAATGTTATAGTTCATAATGTTATAGTTCATAATGTTATTAGTTCATAATGTTATAGTTCATAATGTTATAGTTCATAATGTTATAGTTCATAATGTTATAGTTCATAATGTTACAGTTCATAATGTTATAGTTCAAAATGTTATTAGTTCATAATGTTACAGTTCATAATGTTATAGTTCATAATGTTATAGTTCATAATGTTATAGTTCATAATGTTATAGTTCATAATGTTATAGTTCATAATGTTATTAGTTCATAATGTTACAGTTCATAATGTTATAGTTCATAATGTTATTAGTTCATAATGTTACAGTTCATAATGTTATAGTTCATAATGTTATAGTTCATAATGTTGCTAACACGTGTTATACATGCGTGACCGTAACCAGCGCGTGTTCTGTTATCTTTGACTTCACGCTATTAAAATACATAATCCACTGAAACCAGAACGTACAACATGTCTGAGGAGAACTCTTCCTCCTCTGAGGAGAACTCTTCCTCCTCTGAGGAGAACTCTTCCTCTTCTAGAGGAGGAAGAGTTCTCCTCTAGAGGAGGAAGAAGAGAGAGGAGGAAGAGTTCTCCTCTAGAGGAGGAAGAGTTCTCCTCTGAGGAGAACTCTTCCTCCTCTGAGGAGAACTCTTCCTCTTCTAGAGGAGAACTCTTCCTCCTCTAGAGGAGAACTCTTCCTCTTCTAGAGGAGAACTCTTCCTCCTCTAGAGGAGAACTCTTCCTCCTCTAGAGGAGAACTCTTCCTCTTCTAGAGGAGAACTCTTCCTCCTCTAGAGGAGAACTCTTCCTCCTCTAGAGGAGAACTCTTCCTCTTCTAGAGGAGAACTCTTCCTCCTCTAGAGGAGAACTCTTCCTCTTCTAGAGGAGAACTCTTCCTCCTCTAGAGGAGAACTCTTCCTCTTCTAGAGGAGAACTCTTCCTCCTCTAGAGGAGACCTCTTCCTCCTCAGAGGAGAACTCTTCCTCCTCTAGAGGAGAACTCTTCCTCCTCTAGAGGAGAACTCTTCCTCTTCTAGAGGAGAACTCTTCCTCTTCTAGAGGAGAACTCTTCCTCCTCTAGAGGAGAACTCTTCCTCCTCTAGAGGAGAACTCTTCCTCTTCTAGAGGAGAACTCTTCCTCCTCTAGAGGAGACCTCTTCCTCCTCAGAGGAGAACTCTTCCTCCTCTAGAGGAGAACTCTTCCTCCTCAGAGGAGAACTCTTCCTCCTCAGAGGAGAACTCTTCCTCCTCTAGAGGAGAACTCTTCCTCCTCTAGAGGAGAACTCTTCCTCCTCAGAGGAGAACTCTTCCTCCTCAGAGGAGAACTCTTCCTCCTCTCTCTTCTTCCTCCTCTAGAGGAGAACTCTTCCTCCTCAGAGGAGAACTCTTCCTCCTCAGAGGAGAACTCTTCCTCCTGGAGGTGAAAGGCTGCGAGAACAAGGCTCTGAGGAGGAGGTTCTCTGGTTCTCTGGTGTTTCTCAGTGAAAGGCAGGAGGAGGACGGTCTGATGGAGGATTCTCCTGCAGCTCTCAGAGTCCTTCAAGTCTCTGTGCAGGGCTTCAACACAACTAAGAACAAGAACTAATCAATTATCCAGTTACGGAAGAATGCATCATCTTAAAGGGACAGTACCGGTGTTTGTGCTGAGAGACGTTAGTGTTTTAAAGAGTTAGTTCAGGTTCACTAAAGCCTCAACAAGTCAGACTCCCTGCAGGTGAAGCAGCTCAGAGTTAAGTGGAGGAGTCTGGAGTGAAGACACACAGAACATCACCTTCTGCTTCTGCTGCAGGAGAACCCTGAAGAAGAAGAAGAAGAAGAAGAAGCTCTGACAACACTTTGAACTGTTGTGTCCGACTGACAGGAAACAGCTGATGAAGAGCAAGCTATTTACATTCCGGCTAACTTAACTTCTGGTTTTATTAAACTACATCCAGGAGGAGAGCTGAGACATAACCAGTGTCACCAGACTGTAGAGATGAAGATGAAGACTCATATAATTACAACCTCTTCCTCTTCCTCAGGACCAGAAAGACCAAGGTTTTGTTTTTGCATAATTCGGCCGCAGCGGATGAAAAATGTAATTATGTCCAACAGAACAACGTCAAGACTCACTTTACGGGTCTGGAGCCTCCAAAACACTGAGCCTTTTGATGACCATGAACGCAGCGCTGTGGACCACAGTGCTGCTTTCATGAGCCACACACACACACACACACACACACACACACACACACACACACACTTAAAGTGAAGCCAATCATCTGGTTGTATAGAAGTCTATGCTTCATGTGCTAAAGCTGCATTCTCTCTCCTGACCACCAGGGGGCGACTCCTCTGGTTGTATAGAAGTCTATATAAATGACTCTACTTCTCTTGATTTATTCCCTCAGTAAACATTGTAAACATGGTGTCAAGTCTTCTTCAATACAGGACCCCTCACCTGGCCCTCTGACCCCTCACCTGGCCCTCTGACCCCTCACCTGGCCCTCTGACCCCTCACCTGGCCCTCTGACCCTCACCTGGCCCTCTGACCCCTAGACCCCCCGGGCTCCGCCCCTCACCTGCTGTACACCAGGCAGTCCATGTGGTTGATCTCGGTGTCGGCGCGGTGCCTCCGGTAGTCCTCCCACAGGTCCTTGAGGGCCGTGACGGACAGGATGAAGAGCAGCGGCGCCAGCGCGAGCTCGGGCCGGAAGGCGCCGACCAGCGGCACGAAGTTCAGCAGCGCCACGAACACGAAGTAGGCGGTGGCGAGGCGGTGGAACTGCTCGAACAGGTTCTTGGGCAGGAAGGACAGCAGCGTGTACTTGGTGGTCTTGATCCGGTTGTTGGCGTGGTGCCGGTTCGGGTTCTGGTTCTGCTCGTGCCCGCTGTTGGCGTGCACGGTCCGGGTCTCCTTGGGCTTCTTCTTCTTCTTCCTGCTGCCGCGCGGCCGCTTCCCAGCTTTGTCCGGCGCGGCCGCGGGGTTCTCGCTGTCGCGCGCCATTGCGACGCGCGCCGTCTCCAGAGGCTCCCCAAGACCCGCACCCCGGTCCGGTCCGGTCCGGTCCTGGTCCTGTCTCACGTTCCACACGCAGAGGCCCGCTAAGTTATCATTCTGCTACGACTCGTCCTCCATGTTGTCTTCTGGAGGAAAACTTTCCTTCCGTCTGTCTCTGAGCGCCGACCCCGCTGGCCCCTCCTCGATCCCGGGCCGGAGGAGGGTCTAGAGCCGGAGGAGGGTCCCGGACTGGAGGAGGGTCCCGGACTGGAGGAGGGTCCCGGGCCGGAGGAGGGTCCCGGACTGGAGGAGGGTCTAGAGCCGGAGGAGGGTCCCGGGCCGGAGGAGGTCCAGGCGCGTCTCCGGTGCCACGCGGTGGTTTCGGACGCGCGCTCACAGGAAGACAAACATCAACCAGTCAACAGAATTTTTCATTAAAGAAAAGTTACAAAATGTTTTATTAATCAAATGAAAATGTTTGATAGTTTTAGTTCATCTGCAGCTGACAAACATAAAATAATTTATTATAATAATTATTCTTATTATTATTCTTATTAACTCAACAGCTTTTATTGAATGAATGATGTAATGTCTGTATATTAATATGAGCTCATCTCTGATTGAGTATCTCTCATGTAGAACTTCAGTATTTAAATACTTCTACAGTAGTATATATATATATATATATATATATATATATATATATATATATTTTTATATATATATATATATATATACTTCTACAGTAGTATTTAAATACTTCTACAGTTGTTTATAAATACTTCTACAGTAGTATATATATATATATATATATATATATATATATATATATATATAGTATTTAAATACATCTACAGTTGTTTATAAATACTTCTACAGTAGGATATATATATATATATACTTCTACAGTAGTATTTATATATTTCTACAGTAGTATTTAAATACTTCTACAGTAGTATATATATACTTAAACAGTAGTATTTAGATATTTCTACAGTAGTATTTAAATACTTCTACAGTAGTATATATATACTTAAACAGTAGTATTTAGATATTTCTACAGTAGTATTTAAATACTTCGACAGTAGTATATATATATATATACTTAAACAGTAGTATTTACATACTTCTACAGTAGTATTTAAATACTTCTACAGTGGTATTT
>NC_136595.1:28644203-28646703 GCF_910589615.1 Taurulus bubalis | reverse complement strand
GTTTCTGTATGTATGTGTGTGAGTGTGTGTATCTGTATGTGTGTTTCTGTATGTGTGTGTGTGTGTCTATGTGTGTCTATGTGTGTCTATGTGTGTGTGTTTCTGTATGTGTGTGTGTCTATGTGTGTGTGTTTCTGTATGTGTGTGTGTCTATGTGTGTGGATTTCTGTATGTGTGTGTGTCTATGTGTGTGTGTTTCTGTATGTGTGTGTGTGGATTTCTGTATGTGTGTGTGTCTATGTGTGTGGATTTCTGTATGTGTGTGTGTGTGTCTATGTGTGTGTGTGTGTGTCCGTGTGTGTGTGAGTGTGTGTATCGGTTTGTGAGCGCGTGTTTCTGTATGTGTGTGTGTGTGTGTGTGTGTGTGTGTGTGTGTGTGTGTGTGTGTGTGTGTGTGTGTGTGTGTGTGTGTGTGGCGTACTGAGGACACCATCGTCCCGTTGCTTGGATACGAGCCCCGATGTCTGGAGGTGTGAGGTCCTGAATGAACATGAAGAAGAGACCAGCTCGTCTTCCTCCTTCTGCCCGTCAGCGGCTCCTTCATCCTCTCCTCCTCTTCATCACTTCATCACTCTCACTTCCTGCTGAGACCTGCTGATGAGACGGACGTGAACCAACACGGTTACGTCATCAGCGTAATGGTTACGTTCTCTTCAAAAGGAACGTTTATATCAGCTAGCGCGATAGCTAGCGGGACAGCTAACGGGACAGCTAGCGGGACAGCTAGCGGGACAGCTAGCGGGGGTAACAGACAGGGAAAAACCAGTACAATCCGACAAAGGGACAGGAGACAACCAGGGTTTAAATACAAGAGGAAGGTAACGAGGAACAGGTGGAAACAACGAGGGCAGCACAGGGAATACACAATCAGGAAACAGGCAGACAGACAGTCACGGGGCAGGAAGTGCAGGAACACAGAGGACACACAAGACAAGGACTTCACAATGAAACAGGACACCAATCAAACCAACATCATGACAGCTTGTAGCTCACATGGTCTGTGAAGGTTTAGAGAGCAGAACCTTCTCACCGTGAGGCCTTCATACCTCACAGCTGGAGGAAACGAGCTTCTGATGAACAGCGTGACCGTGTCATGGCGTCAGAGAGCGGCTCTGATGGTGTTCCACGAGGAGATCCTAGAGGACGTTCCTCTGAGGCTTCAGGTGGATCCCGCTGCGCTTAATTAAAGAGACGGGTTCCCACTTTGATGTAGACGAGTTTAAAATTAGCATCTCTTAGCGGCGACTGAGCATCCTCATTATATTCTGCACCTGGAGACTTTGGACTGACGTGACACCAACCAGGAGAAGAGCGGGGAACCATTCCTAAAGAGAAGGTAGGAACATAAAGAACCAGGTTCCAGCTCCTAACGGAGGAGAACACATTCAGGAGAGTTTCATGTCCAGACGGAGGAAATACAACCGTTACTCAGCAATGAAGAGCACATAAACATAATGCAACAATGTAGCGTAACAACTTATTGAAACGTAACAGTAGAATAATGTAATAATGTAATGCAACAATGTAGCGTAACAATGTAATAATGTAATGCAACAATGTAGCGAAACAACTTATTGAAACGAAACAACGTAACGTCACAATGACTGGCAGCTAGGGGGCGGGGCTTCGGTGTGTGTGGACAGGAAGAGGAGGCTGTTGGTTCTACACAACAATGGAACCCTGAGGAGCTTAGCGTTGACGCTGCAGTAGCTGGAGAGCGTTTCTTCACTGTTTGATTGGCAGATGGCTCATCCAATCACCTGAAAGGGCCCGCCCTTTTCCAAAAGGTTTCCAATGACGATCCTGACATGGTTTTGTTTGTTTGACTCCTTCAGGATTTTCACAATAAAAGTAAGAAAGAGAACAAATGAAGTCGAGGTAAACATGTCATGTTTTGATGCATCACCAAAAGGTTTCAGAAGTCATCAAACTTTTACTGTTTTTGATGTTTCATTTCCATTCCATAGTAATGTTATACCAAACTAAGATGTTTGTATTGACTTCTAATCAGTGAATGTGTCCTGCTCACACAGGCAGGTGAGCATGAGCTGAGCGTCCCGTCTGCTCTGGTGAATAATGCAGCCGCTCTGTCTCATCACAGGGTTCAGCTGACGGCCTCTGGAACGCTGAGGCTCACCGTGCAGAGCCCAGATGAATCAAAGTAATTAACTCAATAATTGATTTGATGAATTTGTCGGCAAAATGGAGACGTTTCTGCAAAATGTGCAGAAACGTGCAGCTGGTGGGGAGAGAGCTCACACACAGAGGCACATTGTGCCAGAGGGGGAGGAGCTTCTCATCATAAGACAGAGGGAATCCAGACAAACAAATATACAAATATACATTTTGTCGATCTATGTGTGAAAATAATAAAATACTCAGCGCTAATGTGTGGAACAAAGCGGGAATAAATCAAGAGAGAAGTCGGATAATCTCCCCATCGACTTCTATACAACCGTACACTTTGGCTTTATGCTTTAACAGCCATGTTGGTTGTTAG
>NC_136595.1:28631703-28639203 GCF_910589615.1 Taurulus bubalis | reverse complement strand
TGGCCTGAGGAGGAGTGACATAGAGATGATGTATACGTCTCTGGTGTCGACCTGTCAATCACCCTGTAGCCCCGCCCTAAAGCATCCCCTGCTTTATGGTCTGTTTGACTCTAAATGACCATAATGTACTAAATGAACTTCATGCTGTATTGAAGAAGACTTGAAACTAGAGATTGAGACATAAACTCATGTTTACAATGTTTACTGAGGGAATACATCAAGAGAAGTAGAGTCATTTATATAGACTTCTATACAACCAGAGGAGTCACCCCCTGGTGGTCAGGAGAGAGAATGCAGCTTTAACACATGAAGCATAGACTTCTATACAACCAGAGGAGTCTCCCCCTGGTGGTCAGGAGAGAGAATGCAGCTTTAACACATGAAGCATAGACTTCTATACAACCAGAGGAGTTGCCCCCTGGTGGTCAGGAGAGAGAATGCAGCTTTAACACATGAAGCATAGACTGAGTGAAACTTGACTCTCACCTTCGGTCCATCGAAGTTGTCCCGCTCATCATTTGCCTTCTGGACCTTCTCCGCCTGCTTCTTCTGAATCTGAGGACCTCTTCCAAAGAACATGTAGTTGACGAAGGCGTACTCCAGCAGGGCGAGGAAGACGAAGACGAAGCAGCCCATCAGGTACATGTCGATGGCTTTGACGTAGGGGATCTTGGGCAGCGTCTCTCTCAGATGGGTGTTGATGGTCGTCATGGTCAGCACAGTAGTGATCCCTGGAGGAACCGGAGATGGAGAAAGATAAACCTCAAATACAAACTGCATGCTCGTGAAAAAATACAGACGTCTCTCTGAAGACAACGTCTGAAACCGAAGAGTGACAAAAAGTTATGTTCAACCAGAACACGATGATCCGGAGACCGTTTCCTGAACACGGGATGGAGTTTGCTAACGGCGTCTTTGGTGGATCAAATGTTGTTTGTGGAGAATACTTCAAGCAGATATTTTCATGAACATTTGGATTTGCCCTTGATAGGAACTACGTTCACGTTTATGTAATGGTGGCCATGAGAAGCGGCAAAAGGTTCTGCAGTGTTTTTGGATCGGACGACTCATCATCAACACTGCGCCACACCGGTGACGTGAGCTGTGAGAGCTGGTGGGAGGAAGTCTTTTATTTGAATGAAACAGCCACTGTGGTTAAAATGAAGAGAGAAACGTTTCCATCAAACCGTGAAAGAGAAGTTCAGGTGGACGTCTGTGATGACAGAACGCTGCGCTGCCAGAGCTCAGGCCCACGGGCCGCTCAGCAGATACAGTATGACTGTAATGCGCACCATCAACAGGAACGTGTCCGTGTAGTGTTTGTGGAGGCCGGCTCTATTCCTGTCGACTCAGCCTTACGTAATTACAGCTGCTGCGTGGGGAGTCAAGAACTCTGTGGGGTTTTAGATCTCTACAGAACAAAGAGAGGAGCAAGAACCTGGAGTCTCTCAGAGAAGAGGGTTCTCTCCAAAGGTTCACTGTGGGAACATCTCTTAAAGGTACAGGGCCTTAAACTCATGTGTAGAACGTTTACTGAGGGAATACATCAAGAGAAGTAGAGTCATTTATATAGACTTCTATACAACCAGAGGAGTCGCCCCCTGGTGGTCAGGAGAGAGAATGCAGCTTTAACACATGAAGCATAGACTTCTATACAACCAGAGGAGTCGCCTCCTGGTGGTCACTAGGAGAGAATGCAGCTTTAACACATGAAGCATAGACTTCTATACAACCAGAGGAGTCGCCTCCTGGTGGTCACTAGGAGAGAATGCAGCTTTAACACATGAAGCATAGACTTCTATACAACCAGAGGAGTCGCCCCCTGGTGGTCAGAGAGAATGCAGCTTTTACACATGAAGCATAGACTTCTATACAACCAGAGGAGGCGAGCCATCATACCCAAAGCGACTCTGGCGGCCGAGGCGTCGTAGTTGATCCAGAAGGAGACCCAGGACAGGATGGTGATGAGGATGGAGGGCATGTAGGTCTGCAGGATGAAGTATCCGATGTTCCGCTTCAGCTTGAAGCTCAGAGAGAGTCGAGGGTAGGCGCCTGCAGAGAAGAAGAGACGGACGTCCCGTTCAGGAGGAGCGAGGGGATGTCTGGCACTTTGCTTTGGTTCCTATGGCGATGGGTCACCATAGAAACAAGAATCAAGCATGATTTAAAAAATCATCTTTTGCAATTTATCCTCGAGATTATCTGTGAGCTAACTGCACGATGTAAACGCACACACACACACACACACACACACACACACACACACACACACACACACACACACACACACACACACACACGTTTGAGTTGTTGAGACTTTTAAAGTGTTTTAAAGAGTTAATTCACATTAATTAAAGTCTCAACAAGTCAGACTCCCTCCAGGTGACCAGCAGCAGCTCAGAGTTACATCAGAGTTTACTGGATGAGTCTGGTGTGTTCAGAGAGAACAGCTTCAGGTCAGAAGGGTGAAGAAGTGAAGAAGGATTCACTTTAGACTGTTTCTGTCTGACGGCACTAAAATATTCCCAGACCTCCACCCTGTTAAACTCCGTTGTCTCTGACATTCTCAGACCATAGTAAGGACTCAAGTCTCTCCTCGGGGAACCTGCCTGTGGAGAAGACCACGTTTCTGGAGACCAGCTTGTAGTCCATGATGGAGAACTGGGGCAGCTCGATGCGCGTCACGCCGGTCACCGCCGCGTCGCCGCCCTTCCAGTAGAACTCGATGTCATCTGTCGTGTAGCCGTCTGCAGGCGGGAACACGCGGGTTATTGGTTATTGGTTATTAGCAGTGAGGAAAGGGCTGACATGAATAACAGAGTGAAGTGTGAGGTTCTAACACTGCAGCAGGAAGACAGGAAGGACCTCGACCCTCAGGGTCTAGAGGAGACCACCACGGGTTACCCCACCCGACTGTGAGGCTTTGAAATCATGTAACGTAATGTACTATAATTATATATTATATAATGTAATAAAATAAAATATAATATAATGGAATCTATTATACTATAATATAATAAGATACAATATAAACTAATTATTTAATACTTAAATAAGTAATTCTCTGATCTCATGTTTAATTGTCACTATCAATAAATAAATCACAAATTACAAGAGACATTCAATATATTCAATATAAATAAGTTAATTAATGAATTAATATACAAACGTATGAATAAATAAATCATTTATATTTTCATTTCATTTGTGATGTATTGATTCATTTATGGTGACGATGACATACATTCAATTACATATCTATGTATTAGTTTATTTAATCCTGTATTGACATAGTTGTTGCGCTTCCGGGCCTCCGTACAGGGAGCCTCTGCATGGCCTCCGTACTAGAGCCTCTGCATGGCCTCCATACTAGAGCCTCTGCATGGCCTCCGTACTAGAGCCTCTGCATGGCCTCCGTACTGGAGCCTCTGCATGGCCTCCGTACTAGAGCCTCTGCATGGCCTCCGTACTGGAGCCTCTGCATGGCCTCCGTACTAGAGCCTCTGCATGGCCTCCGTACTGGAGCCTCTGCATGGCCTCCGTACTAGAGCCTCTGCATGGCCTCCGTACTGGAGCCTCTGCATGGCCTCCGTACTAGAGCCTCTGCATGGCCTCCATACTAGAGCCTCTGCATGGCCTCCGTACTAGAGCCTCTGCATGGCCTCCGTACTAGAGCCTCTGCATGGCCTCCGTACTAGAGCCTCTGCATGGCCTCCATACTAGAGCCTCTGCATGGCCTCCGTACTAGAGCCTCTGCATGGCCTCCGTACTGGAGCCTCTGCATGGCCTCCGTACTGAGAAGGCTCTGCATGGCCTCCGTACTGAGAAGGCCCTGCATGGCCTCCGTACTGAGAAGGCTCTGCATGGCCTCCGTACTGAGAAGGCTCTGCATGGCCTCCGTACTGAGAAGGCTCTGCATGGCCTCCGTACTGAGAAGGCTCTGCGTCTCCCTGAGATACGAGCCTCATGAATCTACAGCGTTCAGCATGCGGTGCACTTTCAGCCTCCGCCTGCTGAAGAGTGTGAGAAGTTTTCTTTCATGGATCCCGGTGCTGTTGATATTTCATATGGATCCCGGTGCTGTTCATATTAAAGCGGTCTGCTGTATTCCACTGAGAACCAGACGTGAGGCCCAGACTTACAGCTCTCGATCTCCAGGGTGCAGTTCTGCTCGTCCAGCGGGTATCTCCTCAGGTCCATCATGCAGGCGGCCGTGGTGGTGATCCTGAAGACACAGACGTTACTCAGACCGGCTCCTTGCTGTGTGTTCGGTCGGCACCGACACGTTTTAGTTTGAATGCATTAAAGAACCACATACATGTGATTATTGCATCAAGGCTTTTTGACTTTGTCAGGAACCTCTATTTCAACAAAATAAAAATAAAACATTGTTTTAATTAAATTAGAAACAATCGGGTTGAAATTATGACCTTTGTGTTGTTAGGGTCGGTTTTGACCCAGTTATCAAAATAAGATTTGCTTGATTGGTTGTTGTTTGTTTGATCTTGCAAATCAATATTTTGTGTTATGACTTGTTCTGCTTTTATTTTGTGTTTGTAATAAAGTTCTATTGCTGAAAAAAAAATATCTTGAAGTAAATATATATGGGTCAAAATTGACCCGTAACACCATAGATGCTACTATAGTTAATAATATTACAATGAACAAATAAATAAAACTAATGTATGTAAGAGATGTGTTCTAATACCCTCAGTAATAGTCAGGTAACACAACAACCTTTATTTATTCATATGATTCTCTTGAGGTTCATTTTAACATTTCTTTAATAGAAATGGAGGCATCCTGACAAAGAAAAGACCCAGAAGCCCACACCAAAAATATTAAAACATAAACAATATGTTCATGGATAAGGAAGCCAAACAAGGTCACCAAGAGATGAGAAACACATTGGATGATAGATCACTGTTTTTAGTGTATTTTACAGCTGATTTCAGACATGGGTCAAAACCGACCCGCTAACATAAGAGATGCTAACAGAAGGCTAACACAAGAGATGCTAACAGAGAGCTAACACAAGAGATGCTAACAGAGAGCTAACACAAGAGATGCTAACAGAAAGCTAACACAAGAGGAAGGTTAAGAAGGCGACAAAGACTCATCGTCTAAGAGGAAGACGCCATGCGGAGCTCCTTTACAGGAAGAAATGCTCAGAGGAAAACACAAACATCCCGTTATTATTTAATTCAGTCGCTGCTAATGGTCCAACCCGGAGCCACTCGATGTTTCAGAGGAAACCAGGAAGCATTAGCGACGGATTACTAGCCAATCGCTGAGAGACGTTGAGATGAAATGTGTAAATACATCCGAGTCTCCAAGATTTAATCTTTACAGTCTGGGAAGGAAGAGATTAGAGTTACTCTCTTATTGAGGAGGCAAAAGCACTTTGTGTTAGCCGCCGACCATCACCTCGACCTGTCAATCACCTCGTAACCCCGCCCCTAAAGCCATAACTTACTAAATGAACATCATGCTGTATTGAAGAAGACTTGAAACTAGAGATTGAGACATAAACTCATGTTTACAATGTTTACTGAGGGAATACATCAAGAGAAGTAGAGTCATTTATATAGACTTCTATACAACCAGAGGAGTCACCCCCTGGTGGTCAGGAGAGAGAGAGATTGCAGTTTTAGGACCATATTTTCTAATCTCTGTAGATTTGATGTATTTACTAATCGAAGCCCCTCGGCTACTTACACATACCCTTCATGTCAAACCTGCATTAAACTGAATCATCAAGACGAATGGTGGCCGTGCAGCATGGCTGATGCATTGAGTCTTAACAGTCCTCACCTGAGGCCGTACAGGACGGTCCCGTCCGGGTGAAGTCGGATCATCCGGTTCTTAACGGTGACGCCGTGAACAAAGGACTTCTTGTCGTTGAGGAAGTAGGTGTCTGGGACCCAGAGCTGGTCTGCTACTCGGTTGTCCAGAGTCAGGTTGAGAGGGATCCCCGTGTAGGCCAGCCGCTTGTCTCTCCAGTACTGCTGGAAGTACATGGTCAGGGTGTAGTCCTGTGGGAGAAACATCACCATGGTATACTTATCATGTTATACTCATCAACAAACACGAGTCAGATGTGCACTGAACGTCCGATACAGAACAATAAAGTCCTTTAGCTCCAGACGTTTGTCCAAGCTGAAGACTTTCTGTAACCGTGGTGATATTTATGTTTCAAACAGCTCTGATTCTCATCTGTCGGTCCAGGGCCCTGTTCCTTGTACCTGGTTACTGAGTTAGCGGCTAATTGTCAGGATAAGATGACGTAGGTCAGGCTTTCTCGGTTTCTCGAAGCAAGCTTAGATTAATCACCATAGCAACACATCCAAAAATGTAAACCTGCTCCCGGGCAGGCTGACTGAACTTCACTGGATAAGATGGACACTCCCACGGACAAAAAGGCAGCTCCCTTCCTCATTGGTGAAGGAGCGATATTAGTTATATTAGTTTCATAGGGAGAGAGTTCTTCCAGATCTCCAGGATCCGTCCTTTACATCATCATGACTTCCTGTACGCGGCGATATAGATTCTGCCGGCAAGAAATAATTTATTTAGAGAGCTTCTCGAGCCGCGGACATTGATCACCACAGACGCAGCTGATCGCCGTCTCAGACACAGACTATCAGCCGCTGCATGCCGCTGTTCTTAAGGTTATTTAGCTCTTAAGAAACTTATGGATGTGTTAAAGCATCATAACTATATGACAGTGTTATTAGTACACCATGCATATCATTATTGTAGAACATGATTAAGGTGATCGTGATGAGAATACAGAGAATCACACACAATTTATTTTCACTGCTTCAATTGATTGAATTTCTGATTATGAATAATACATACATACTGATCCGTCCATACACATATTCAAACTCATATACACATATATAGTACATGATTCATACGTGCATACAGTACATATATCCTCATAAGTATATATGTATTCGTAAATATAATCTGATTGATTTGGGTGATGAAGCACTTCAAATTAGCCGATACATTTTCTCAGCACTGACGCATTTAACTTGTCTGATATATTTAGACGCTTATGTCTCTCAGAGGGGGCGGAGTTAAAGTTGCGTTCACGGCAACAATGTTGCAAAAACGTTGGAATATTCTCAACGCGTTTGCTGTGAATGACTACGGTACTGACTTCCTCATATGCCTTCATGATCATCTCCTGCTTCTCAGCAGAGAAATAAAAAGAGGTTCCTCTGAGTTTATTGTCCATTGTACTGTTAGAACATGGTGGTGTCAGTGCTCCATTATCATCCTTCTGAAGAGGAGCGGCGCATTTATCAGATGACTGACGTCTTCTAGAATGAACGAGACGATTCAGCGGATCAGCCGTGAAGAAACCCAGACAGCCTGATGTCAATCATCTCGCTCATTTAAGATGGAGATGAGGACATTTGCTTGACTTTGTTTAGCCAGGTCTGAAGGATGCCCCCCTGGCTGACAATATGTCAAGAGACACTTCTC
>NC_136595.1:28611703-28626703 GCF_910589615.1 Taurulus bubalis | reverse complement strand
GGGGATTGACAGGGCATGCTTTAGCTACAAGGTGGTCTAACCTCATGCTGCATATCTCTATCGCTGCTCTATGAAGAGCTGTGATGTGAAATATTTGCAGCATTTGTCATTAATGATAATATTGAATTATGTCCCAGCTCTATGAAAACTAACCGTCCCGTGGAGGATTTCAAACCGTGAACCAAAAACTCGATTTCACGTCCTCCTCCCTGTGATGCCCGAGCGCTCGCTGTCAGAGACGTGAACCCCGAGAGACAGAAGGAGGTTGGTTCTGGGCTCCGGTGAGTAAGCGAGGCCCGGTGGGAGGACCGGGCTGTCGGCTGCTCGGCTCAGAGTTCTGCTCTCAGACGTTCTCACCGCCTGCCAGGCAGACACCGCCAGCGACAACGACAACGCTGCTGGAGCCAGGAATAGATCTCAGAGAGGGGTCTTCATCAGGATGCTGCTGGACAGAAGCTTCTGTAACCTGCCGGAGGGATCCAGTGATCTGGTGATCCAGTTATATGTAATCGTGTGATCTGGTTATATTGTAATCCAGTGATCGTTATCTAGTCATCTGGTGATCTAGTGATCTGGTTATATGATAAACATGTGATCTGCTATATGGTAATCCAGTGATCTGGTGATCTGGTTATACGATAAGCATGTGATCTGCTATCTGGTAATCCAGTGATCTGGTTATACGATAAGCATGTGATCTGCTATCTGGTAATCCAGTGATCTGGTGATCCAGTGATCTGGTGATCCAGATAAACACACAAACTACACCGACGCTTCAGTGGAGAAAGAAGCAGAGCCAACTAAAAATAAAAGAGGCTAGAAATATATAAATACTCTCATTTCCTTTACAACGAGCTGCAGCTCAGCCCACACGGGCTGAACCGGGTCAGAACCACCTTCAGAGAGGGAGAGAGAGGGAGAGAGAGAGGGAGAGCGAGAGGGAGAGAGAGAGAGAGAGAAAGAGGAGGCGGTACAGAGACCGTCTCACTGTAGGTTCACTAGACCAGTACCTTTATTCAGTGATGTTTACCCCTTAACCAGCGCAACATCTTTTTGGATGAAAAAAATATCTAATACAAAGCGCTGTGCCATCAGTGTCTGATTTAATATAGAATATATAAAATTCAGTTTTACTAAAACCTTTATAGGTACCCCTTACAACGTTGGGTTAGTTAGCTGCTTGACTCGTTTAGACATGTCAAATGGACCATATGCTCCTGTAAGGTGCTGCTGGGTCACATCAGAGGCTCTGCTGCCGATTCATGGGAGTACGAGCACATGGAGAGTGAGGAAGACCTCCTGATGAAGAGCTCAGACCCTGTTCTGGGGGCACCTGGGGTTCATAACTATTTTAAAAGGATTTTTGAATGGATGCTAATTATAAATACATTTTTTACAAATCTCACGTACGCCCATTGGAGAACCACTGCACGAGACCCCTTGAGAGGCACTTTGTATATATACTTACCATGTTGACTTCTGACACCATGTCTATATTCGCCACGTCGATGCTCATCCCAACAGCCACCGGCGCACCTTGAACACAAGAATAAAGTCCATTAAATGTCTTTAAAACACGAGAATAAAGTCCATTAAATGTCTTTAAAACACGAGAATAAAGTCCATTAAATGTCTTTAAAACATAAATAAAGTTCATTAAAGTCAATAAAACAGCCGGCAGATGAGAGCCATGCGGGGAGCCTTTAGGGTGCTACACCCTGGGAGCCTTTAGGGTGTTACACCCCGGGGAGCCTTTAGGGTGCTACACCCTGGGGAGCCTTTGGGGTGCTACATCCTGGGGAGCCTTTAGGGTGCTACACCCCGGGGAGCCCTTAGGGTGATACACCCTGGGGAGCCTTTGGGGTGCTACACCCCGGGGAGCCCTTAGGGTGCTACACCCTGGGGAGCATTTAGGGTGTTACACCCTGGGGAGCCTTTAGGGTGTTACACCCTGGGGAGCCCTTAAGGTGCTACACCCTGGGGAGCATTTAGGGTGTTACACCCTGGGGAGCCTTTAGGGTGTTACACCCTGGGGAGCCCTTAGGGTGCTACACCCTGGGGAGCATTTAGGGTGTTACACCCTGGGGAGCCTTTAGGGTGCTAAACCCCGGGGAGCCTTTGGGGTGCTACACCCTGGGGAGCCTTTAGGGTGCTACACCCTGGGGAGCCTTTTGGGTGCTACACCCCGGGGAGCCCTTTGGGTGCTACACCCTGGGGAGCCTTTAGGGTGCTACACCCTGGGGGGCCCTTAGGGTGCTACACCCTGTGGAGCATTTAGGGTGTTACACCCTGGGGAGCCTTTAGGGTATTACACCCTGGGGGGCCCTTAGGGTGCTACACCCTGTGGAGCATTTAGGGTGTTACACCCTGGGGAGCCTTTAGGGTATTACACCCTGGGGAGCCCATAGGGTGCTACACCCTGGGGAGCATTTAGGGTGTTACACCCTGGGGAGCCCTTGGGGTGATGCACCCTGGGGAGCCTTTAGGGTGCTACACCCTGGGGAGCCTTTGGGGTGCTACACTCCGGGGAGCCTTTAGGGTGCTACACCCTGGGGAGCCTTTTGGGTGCTACACCCCGGGGAGCCCTTGGGGTGCTACACCCTGGGGAGCCTTTAGGGTGCTACACCCTGGGGGGCCCTTAGGGTGCTACACCCTGTGGAGCATTTAGGGTGTTACACCCTGGAGAGCCTTTAGGGTATTACACCCTGGGGAGCCCATAGGGTGCTACACCCTGGGGAGCATTTAGGGTGTTACACCCTGGGGAGCCCTTGGGGTGATGCACCCTGGGGAGCCTTTAGGGTGCTACACCCTGGGGAGCCTTTGGGGTGCTACACTCCGGGGAGCCTTTAGGGTGCTACACCCTGGGGAGCCTTTTGGGTGCTACACCCCGGGGAGCCCTTGGGGTGCTACACCCTGGGGAGCCTTTAGGGTGCTACACCCTGGGGGGCCCTTAGGGTGCTACACCCTGTGGAGCATTTAGGGTGTTACACCCTGGGGAGCCTTTAGGGTGTTACACCCTGGGGAGCCCATAGGGTGCTACACCCCGGGGAGCCCTTAGGGTGATACACCCTGGGGAGCCTTTAGGGTGCTACACCCCGGGGAGCCCTTGGGGTGCTACACCCTGGGGAGCCTTTAGGGTGCTACACCCCGGGGAGCCCTTGGGGTGATGCACCCTGGGGAGCCCTTGGGGTGCTACACCCTGGGGAGCCTTTAGGGTGCTACACCCTGGGGAGCCTTTAGGGTGTTACACCCTGGGGAGCCTTTAGGGTGCTACACCCCGGGGAGCCCTTGGGGTGATACACCCTGGGGAGCCTTTAGGGTGCTACACCCCGGGGAGCCCTTGGGGTGCTACACCCTGGGGAGCCTTTAGGGTGCTACACCCCGGGGAGCCCTTGGGGTGCTACACCCTGGGGAGCCTTTAGGGTGTTTCACCCTGGGGAGCCCTTAGGGTGCTACACCCTGGGGAGCATTTAGGGTGTTACACCCTGGGGAGCCTTTAGGGTGTTGCACCCTGGGGAGCCCATAGGGTGCTACACCCTGGGGAGCATTTAGGGTGTTACACCATGGGGAGCCTTTAGGGTGTTACACCCTGGGGAGCCTTTAGGGTGTTACACCCCGGGGAGCCTTTGGGGTGCTACACCCCGGGGAGCCCTTTGGGTGATGCACCCTGGGGAGCCTTTAGGGTGCTACACCCCGGGGAGCCCTTGGGGTGCTACACCTCGGTGGGACACGTACCTCCAAAGTCCGGCCGCAGTCGGATGTCGTATCCCTTCAGCAGCTTGTCCACCGTGTCTTTGACGTACGACATGTTCCCCGGTTCGTTGACGCTGAAAGACAAACCAGGTTTTATATATCTTTTTTTTGCCCCGACGTTCCCGCACGCTTTCTTGATATTCAAGTTTAAATTCTCATGACATTTTGACATAAATCAATGAAATTAAATAACAAAATAAATAAAGACATATTTTCTGAACTGTTTGAAGTCTCAGTTTAACCTAAACATACTTTATTTGTTTTAGAGAGATGGTTTGAGTTCAGACCGGATGAAATGATTTAGACCGGATGAGATTGGATGGCGTCTACCTGCCTGCCTTCCTACCTACCAACCCACCTAGCTGCCTGTCTTCCTACCTGCCTGTCTTCCTACCTCCCTCTGTCTTCCTACCTGCCTGTTTTCCTACCTCCCTCTGTCTACCTACCTGCCTGCCTGTCTACCTTTGTGTCTGTAGTTAATTACACATCACAGCTGACTAGGATGACATGTGGTGTTCCTCAAGGCTCAATACTGGGGCCTCTTCTGTTCACATCTACATGCTGCCACTGTTCACACTATGAACAACAACACAGTGTGTTATCATTATGCAGACGACACACACATCTACATCACTATATCACCAGGGGACTATGATCCATACAAGGATTTCAGGTGAGTGCTATTTATTGGTGTGTATTTGTAGTTGTTGGTGTGAAGAAGAGCTAGCGGGTCAGCCAGGTGAGAGTTACCTGGTGTCGTAGATGGCAAACTGCTTCTTGTTCCCGTCCACAGCGTTCCTGCAGACACAAAGGGGAGGAGTCAGTTTACTATTCAAACACAAAGGGGAGTGGTCAGTTTACTATTCAAACACAAAGGGGAGGAGTCCGTTTAAAAAGTATAAAGCACCCTCATGATGGAGGAGAAGAATGAAGATAAACTGTGGAGGCAACCTGGACCCTGAACCAAAGACGGGTAAATCAGGTCTGTCTACCTGTCTGTTTACCTGTCTGTTTACCTGTCTGTCTGTCTGTCTGTCTACCTGTCTGTCTGTCTGTCTGTCTGTCTGTCTGTCTGTCTGTCTGTCTACCTGTATGTCTGTCTGTCTGTCTGTCTGTCTGTCTGTCTGTCTGTCTGTCTGTCTGTCTACCTGTCTGTCTACCTGTCTGTCTGTCTGTCTACCTGTCTGTCTGTCTGTCTACCTGTCTGTCTGTCTACCTGTCTGTCTACCTGTCTGTCTACCTGTCTGTCTGTCTGTCTACCTGTCTGTCTACCTGTCTGTCTGTCTGTCTACCTGTCTGTCTACCTGTATGTCTGTCTGTCTGTCTGTCTGTCTACCTGTCTGTATGTCTGTCTGTCTGTCTGTCTGTCTGTCTGTCTGTCTGTCTACCTGTATGTCTGTCTGTCTGTCTGTCTGTCTACCTGTATGTCTGTCTGTCTGTCTACCTGTCTGTATGTCTGTCTGTCTGTCTGTCTGTCTGTCTGTCTGTCTGTCTGTCTGTCTACCTGTCTGTCTACCTGTCTGTCTGTCTGTCTACCTGTCTGTCTGTCTGTCTACCTGTCTGTCTGTCTACCTGTCTGTCTACCTGTCTGTCTACCTGTCTGTCTGTCTACCTGTCTGTCTACCTGTCTGTCTGTCTACCTGCAGACCAAGTTGACTTTATGTCTTTTATAGACACAGGACGTTGCTCATAATGAAATACAGATGTGTGGCAGTGTTGTGTATGCTGAAGTATCATAGTTTATATAGATTATATGCTGATTATAGTAATATTATAGTTCTTCGCCTTCAGATGCACTATTGGGTTTTCTTGCAGAGCTCGCAGCCCCTCAGAGGGGGCGGGGCTAAAGGATGTCCGGTCAGCACAAGTGTTGGAGGAAGCTGTTCGTTCCTCTGCAACCTTTTAATCGCTCAGGGGCCAAATAAACCTCGCTGACTGTGGAATTAGTCCACATCTTCATCATCTTCATCTCTCCCTCCCTCTCTCCCCCCTTCCTCTCTTTCGCCCTCCCTCCCTCCCTCTCTCTCTCTTTCTCTCCCTCCCTCTCTCTCCCTCCCTCTCTCCCTCCCTTCCTCCCTCCCTCTCCAGATGGAGTGGACTCTGCCGTATTGAAGCCAACGCTCAGCTCTCAGTGAGATCTCTGCGGCGCCGAGAGAAGTTTGATGCGCATCGTCTTGTGTGGTAAGCAGAGCGCTGATATTCAGTACAGTGATAGTGAGAGGAGGAGGAGGAGGAGGAGGAGGAGGAAGAGGAGAGGGGGAGGAGGAGGAGGAGGAGGAGGAGGAGGAGGAGAAGGAGGAGGATGAGGAGGAGGAGACCTGCATCGCGATACTGGAGGTACTTTCTACTCTGAAGCGATGTGAGCGCTGGATGAAGGATGCAGAGCAGCCACAGGGAGCAGAGGACCTACAGCTGGGCTTGTGTGGATATGATGTGATATGATATGATGTGATATGATATGATGTGATATGATATGATGTGATATGATATGATGTGATACATGATATATGATATGATAGTGTGTGATATGATATTATATGACAGTGTGTGCAGCTCAGTCTCGTAGAGGAGCTTCAGGAGTGAGACTTTGCATTGTCAGCTCATATCTGTGCAGATGTTGCTGTTTAGTGTCCGTTCACACACACACACACACACACACACACACACACACACACACACACACACACACACACACACACACGGGTCTGCAGAGACCAACGTTAGCGGCGTTATCAGTCGCTCAGTGAGAGACGAGCTCAGCACCTCTGGACTTACAGCACAGAACAGAATGGATGAACTCTCTGGTCCCAGGAAGCGTGTGTTCCAGGGATGGGCGATGGGATGCGCTGCAGCTGTGCCATGAGGCGTCTGTGGCTCTGTGTCGGGCTCCTGAGCATCAGCTGCCGTCTGAGGTGAGAACCTTTGACCCTCCGAGTGGAGACCGTGAGGCTTCATGTGCTCTCTATAGGTTTCCCTTTGGAAGCTGCTCTCTAAGCTGCGTCTCGTTGCAGCCTCTCCCAGGACGTGACCGGATCTCCCAAAGAGGCCGAGCTGAACGACAACATCACCATCTTCACCCGCATCCTGGACGGGCTGCTGGACGGCTACGACAACAGGCTGCGGCCCGGCCTGGGAGGTAGGACATCAGTAGAACCGCTCCACTGATGGCGGGCCAGAACCCAACATGGCCCTCCACCAACGTCTTAGGGGGCGTCGCCCTTTCCTAATCACCCAGGACACCGAGCGCTGCACCTTAAGGTGTTCAGGATGAAGACAGGCGTGTTGGAACGTCGTCTTCTTCTTCCACGTGAGGAACACGAGGCTGTTTACGCCTCTAAGTGAGGTGGAATGGCTCTGAGCGGCCGCGACCTTGAGGAGGCCGTGACCTTGAGGAGGCCGTGACTTTGAGGAGGTCTTGGTTCTCGTTGTAAAACCCCTCAGTTGAGTCTGGTCTCTACAAGAGGAGGACATGTTTTTATCCTACAGCTTTTAGCTTCCTCATGTTTCATGGAGTAGACCTTACACACATTGTTACATTATTATATCGTCAACTCTATTAAAGTACAAACGTTGGGTCGGGTTTCACTTTGTGTGCATCATGTCCCGAGCGGCTCTGATAGCTTCAGGGTGTCGAGGCAGTGTAGGACATTCAGCTGCTAAATGAAGAATAAAACTCACTTTATGAGGCTTTAATACAAAAGTAAGGATCAACTGTTTCGCATTTGGTCAAAGTGACGAAGCAAAAGTGTATAAAAAGTGAGAATGGCTCAAACAAACAGGACTTTCACCCATTGGTCGTTGGTCGTGTCCCGTGACCTTTGTTACATAACTTTAGGTTGTTATTTATTTAAGGTGTTTGCGTTGTTGCGCTACGTTGTTTCGCTACGTTGTTTCGCTACGTTGTTTCGCTACGTTGTTTCGCTACGTTGTTGCACTACCTTGTTGCATTACGTTGTTGCATTACGTTGTTGCGTTACGTTGTTGCGTTACGTTGTTGCGTTACGTTGTTGCATTATGTTGTTGCGTTGCGTTGTTGCGTTACGTTGTTGCGTTACGTTGTTGCGTTACGTTGTTGCACTACATTGTTGCGCTACATTGTTGCGTTACGTTGTTGCATTACATTGTTGCGCTACATTGTTGCACTACATTGTTGCGTTACGTTGTTGCATTACGTTGTTGCATTACGTTGTTGCATTACGTTGTTGCATTACGTTGTTGCATTACGTTGTTGCATTACGTTGTTGCGCTACGTTGTTGCATTACGTTGTTGCGCTACGTTGTTGCATACGTTGTTGCATTACGTTGTTGCATTACGTTGTTGCATTACGTTGTTGCGCTACGTTGTTGCATACGTTGTTGCATTACGTTGTTTCGCTACGTTGTTGCACTACATTGTTGCGCTACATTGTTGCGTTACGTTGTTGCATTACGTTGTTGCGCTACGTTGTTGCGCTACGTTGTTGCGCTACGTTGTTGCGCTACGTTGTTGCGCTACGTTGTTGCGCTACGTTGTTGCATTACGTTGTTGCACTACGTTGTTGCATTACGTTGTTGCACTACGTTGTTGCATTACGTTGTTGCACTACGTTGTTGCTACGTTGTTGCATTACATTGTTCCATTATGTTGTTGCACTACGTTGTTGTGCTACGTTGTTGCAATACATTGTTGCATTACGTTGTTGCATTACGTTGTTGCATTACGTTGTTGCATTACGTTGTTGCGCTACGTTGTTGCGCTATGTTGTTGCGCTACGTTGTTGTGTTACATTAAAAACATGGCTCCATTGAAAGGACTCAATAATAATCCATATTCTCTCTATTCTTACAGAGAAGGTGACGGAGATCAAAACCAACATTTTTGTCACGAGCTTCGGTCCGGTCTCCGACACTGAAATGGTGAGAAGCTGCTTATTCTCCACTTAAACTCATTATGTTATTAACATGCAGCCGTAATCCTAATTGTTTCATCCACGTTCAATGCATTTGTATCACGGCTGATTTTAGCTGATCGGCATCTTCATCTTTCAAACTTTCATAATGCACCATAAGAAAAGAGTGAGAATAGAGAATATCCTGTTTCTTTTCTTTTTTTGATATTTGTCTTGCATATTTACAACTTTAATCTCTATTTCCTTCTTAGATTATTACCCTTCACCTGACTATATCGTTATTGTTTTTGCACCTGCAGCGGCTCCAGGAGGCTCGTCATCGTCGGGCTAATGGTTAGCGTGTATTTATTGTTAACGTGTTAATACCGTGTTGCGTCCTGCAGGAATACACCATCGACGTGTTCTTCCGTCAGAGCTGGAAAGACGAGAGACTCTGCTTCAAAGGCCCGATGGAGATGCTTCCTCTGAACAACCTGCTGGCCAGTAACATCTGGACTCCGGACACCTTCTTCCTCAACGGGAAGAAATCCATCGCTCATAACATGACGACGCCCAACAAGCTGCTGCGGCTGAAGGACGACGGCACGCTGCTGTACACCATGAGGTGAGCTCACCTGCTGCGCTATGCTAACCTGCAGCGCTACGCTCACCTGCTGCGCTATGCTAACCTGCAGCGCTACGCTCACCTGCAGCGCTATGCTAACCTGCACTGCTATTCTAACCTGCAGCGCTATGCTAACCTGCACCGCTATTCTAACCTGCACCGCTATGCTAACCTGCACCGCTATGCTCACCTGCACCGCTATGCTAACCTGCACCGCTATGCTCACCTGCACCGCTATGCTATCCACACAACAAATACAAGGAACGATATTAGAGTTTTGACCACAAAGACTAACCCAGTAGCACAGAGGCTAACCCAGTAGCACAGAGGCTAGCCCAGTAGCACAGAGGCTAACCCAGTAGCACAGAGGCTAACCCAGTAGCACAGAGGCTAACCCAGTAGGACAGAGGTTTTAACGTGTTGTTTGTTTAGTTTGTGGAACGTAGATGTGAAGGAGGACGGTTTGCTCTCAGGAAGTTTCTCATGCACCCTGTCAGTTCCTGACGAGGAGGTATCTCTTAAAAACATAGCAATCTTTATTATTATATTATTATTGCCACTTATTGTCTGTACTTTAGAATATTATATTTTCATAGAAACATCTCATTTACATCCACTTTCATGTCATCGTCTAATCCTCTCACTCACTAATAAGCTCAGGATGTTGGAGGAAATGATCCAGCGACGTTATATTTGCTTCATGTTCACAAACGCAGCGAGACGAGAGAAAGTCTTCACCTTTAATGTTCTGAGAGAAACATTCCGTGCATCCATTACTCTCCTAGATGCAGCGTTCAGTTCTCCAGCTGCTGTTTCATGCTGTGAAAGCTCATCTGTTCTGTCTTTATCGGTCACGATGATTTATTAAGAAGATAGAAGATGTCGTAATTCACCTTAAATAAACACATTTTTAAAAAAGCACTGAAACCAGGTGTCAAACCTCCGGTTCTTTAATAAAATTAAGTCTATGCTTCATGTGTTAAAGCTGCATTCTCTCTCCTGACCACCAGGGGGTGACTCCTCTGGTTGTATAGAAGTATATGCTTCATGTGTTAAAGCTGCATTCTCTCTCCTGACGACCAGGGGGCGACTCCTCTGGTTGTATAGAAGTCTATATAAATGACTCTACTTCTCTTGATGTATTCCCTCAGTAAACATTGTAAACATGAGTTTTTGTCTCAATCTCTAGTTTCAAGTCTTCTTCAATACAGCATGATGTTCATTTAGTACATTATGGTCATTTAGAGTCAAACAGACCATAAAGCAGAGGGTGCTCTAGGGCGGGGCTACAAGGTGATTGACAGGTCAACACAGAGACTATATGTTGTCTCTACATCCTCCTCAGTCCATATATGGTCACTTCCTGTTCACTGGTTGCAAAATCAAGATGGCGACGGCCGTAATGCTGAACTGGAGGCTTTAAAACGTCACCATCTGTGACTGAATTATTATTATTATAAGATGCTGTGATTCAATAGTCACTCTTTACTGTAGTTGTAGAAAAAAGAGTAATACACAGAAGGAAAAAGCAGGATACATTCCTCTGAGAAGTATAAAGTACCCGGTGTGTTATGGTCTGTAACTGAGGAGCGAGGTGATGGTGTGTGTGGCCAGCAGAGGGCAGCATCACATCACACACCAGATGAGCTGCTTGTGTTCCTGCTGAGCTTCAGCTCCACAGACACAACGGCGCCCTCTGCTGGCTCATTGCTGCTAGCTGCATCGCTATTAGTATTGCTGATTCCATTCATTACCATTAGTATTGTTATTACTGTAACTTCTTCATCACGCTACTCTCATCATAGGGTTATTCTGACTGAGGAACTCTGTTATGTCCTCCTGGTCACATGACGTCTATTGTCCTCCTGGTCACATGACATCTATTGTCCTCCTGGTCACATGACATCTATTGTCCTCCTGGTCACATGACATCTATTGTCCTCCTGGTCACATGACATCTATTGTCCTCCTGGTCACATGACGTCTATTGTCCTCCTGGTCACATGACGTCTATTGTCCTCCTGGTCACATGACGTCTATTGTCCTCCTGGTCACATGACATCTATTGTCCTCCTGGTCACATGACATCTATTGTCCTCCTGGTCACATGACATCTATTGTCCTCCTGGTCACATGACATCTATACTTCTGAGGAGAGTTTGTGATTTGCTCTCTACAAAACAAATATAATTGAATCAGCAGCTTATGGAGACGATGAAGACAGGACTGATGAAACAAATGATGTATAATCAGAGAGGATGATGATGATGATGACTCCCCTGCCTCTCTCTCAGGCTGACCATCTCTGCAGAGTGCCCCATGCAGCTGGAGGACTTCCCCATGGACGCCCACGCTTGTCCCCTGAAGTTTGGGAGCTGTGAGTAAACGTCTTCAAAGGAGGAGAGGGAGCGCTTCATGCTCCATAAAGGATCCTTTATGGAGCGCTTCATGCTCCATAAAGGATCCTTTATTGATCCCAATAGGTCCTCTGCATGTAACCGTCCTCAGCAGTGAAGGAGCCGTGTGTCTTCAGCTCATCACATTACTGGTCATGTGGCGCTGGAGCTGTGAGTGAGACACACACACACACACACACACACACACACACACACACACACACACACCTTGCTCACAGCTCAGGTGTCTCCCGTGACTGCTAAGCGGCCTCAGACCGTGTCGGTTTAGATCATTAGATCAGCGTCTTGAGGTAAGGACAGTAATCCGTCATTAGGCCCCGCCCACCTCGCCCCCCAGCTGACCCGGGCTGAGCCCACGTGGCCGGGCTCTCTGATGGAGATCAGCCTGCTGGAGGTAGTTAGACCGGGTTTAGATACAGTCTCCACCTGCAGACTAAGGGGAGCCAGGAGGCGTTCAGGCCGGTGGAACCTCCTGGAGGGGGCGGGTCAGTCACAGGAAGCAAACAAGGACCTTTCATTTCATTGGTTCAAAAACGTTGTTCTTATTTTGGGGAACTCGTTTTCTCATCATTGAATTTTGTTAAAAGCAAAATCTGGCAAAGTGCCACGAATACAGAACTTTAAATCATGATCCTCATCAAACATCAAATATGGAGAAGAGAAACAAATATGACGTTTAGATCATTGATAATTGGTGTTAGTGATGAAGAGCTCAGCGCTGTGAACCAGCTGCTCCTCTGGAATCACCTCATGGGCTGACCGGGGACTGCGTCCAGCTACAGTCCTCCTCACAGTCTTCATCACAGTCCTCTTCATAGTCTTCATCACAGTCCTCTTCATAGTCTTCATCACAGTCCTCCTCACAGTCTTCATCACAGTCCTCCTCACATTCTTCATCACAGTCCTCTTCATAGTCTTCATCACAGTCCTCTTCACAGTCTTCATCACAGTCTTCATCACAGTCCTCTTCATAGTCTTCCTCACAGTCTTCATCACAGTCCTCTTCATAGTCTTCATCACAGTCCTCTTCACAGTCTTCATCACAGTCTTCATCACAGTCCTCCTCACAGTCTTCATCACAGTCTTCATCACAGTCCTCCTCACAGTCTTCATCACAGTCCTCCTTACAGTCTTCATCACAGTCCTCTTCACATTCTTCATCACAGTCCTCTTCACAGTCCTCATCACAGTCTTCATCACAGTCCTCTTCATAGTCTTCATCACAGTCCTCTTCACAGTCTTCATCACAGTCCTCCTTACAGTCTTCATCACAGTCCTCTTCACATTCTTCATCACAGTCCTCTTCACAGTCCTCATCACAGTCTTCATCACAGTCCTCTTCATAGTCTTCATCACAGTCCTCTTCACAGTCCTCATCACTGTCTTCATCACAGTCCTCTTCATAGTCTTCATCACAGTCCTCTTCACAGTCTTCATCACAGTCCTCTTCACAGTCTTCCTCAAGATAGTAAAACCCTTTCACAGGGAAAACAGGAAGAACCTTCAGGAGAGCAACAGAGGAGGATCTCTCTCAGGATGGACAGAAGAATAGATGTCATGTGACCAGAATGAACAACGTAACAGAGACAAACTTTAATATCTGCATCTGCAAACCTCCGTTCTTTACTACCGGGACAACGACTTCATAGAGACACAACAACTACAAAGAGACACAACGACTACAAAGAGACACAGAACGACTACAAAGAGACACAGAACGACTACAAAGGGACACAACGACTACAAAGAGACACAGAACGACTACAAAGAGACACAGAACGACTACAAAGGGACACAACGACTACAAAGAGACACAACGACTACAAAGAGACACAAAACGACTGCAAACAGACACATAACAACTACAAAGAGACACAGGTCAACTACAAAGAGACACATAACAACTACAAAGAGACACAACGACTACAAAGAGACACAGAACGACTACAAAGAGACACAGGTCGACTACAAAGAGACACAGGTTGACTACAAAGGGACACAGGTTGACTACAAAGGGACACAACGACTACAAAGAGACACAACGACTACAAAGAGACACAGGTCGACTACAAAGAGACACATAACGACTACAAAGAGACACAGGTTGACTACAAAGAGACAGAACGACTACAAAGAGACACAGGTCGACTACAAAGAGACACAGAACGACTACAAAGGGACACAACGACTACAAAGAGACACAAAACGACTACAAAGAGACACATAACAACTACAAAGAGACACAGGTCAACTACAAAGAGACACATTACAACTACAAAGAGACACAACGACTACAAAGAGACACAGAACGACTACAAAGAAACACAGGTCGACTACAAAGAGACACAGGTTGACTACAAAGAGACACAGGTTGACTACAAAGAGACACAAGTCGACTACAAAGAGACACAGAATGACTACAAAGAGACACAGAACGACTACAAAGAGACACAGAACAACTACAAAGAGACACAGGTCGACTACAAAGAGACACAACAACTACAAAGAGACACAGAATGACTACAAAGAGACACAGGTCGACTACAAAGAGACACAGAACGACTACAAAGAGACACAGGTCGAGTACAAAGAGACAGGGAACGACTACAAAGAGACACATAATGATTACAAAGAGACACAGGTTGACTACAAAGAGACACAGAATGACTACGAAGAGACACAACGACTACAAAGAGACACATAACAACTACAAAGAGACATAGGTCAACTACAAAGAGACACAGAACGACTACAAAGAGACACAGGTTGACTACAAAGGGACACAACGACTATAAAGAGACACAACGATTACAAAGAGACACAGAACGACTACAAAGAGACACAACGACTACAAAGAGACACAGAACAACTACAAAGAGACACAAGTCGACTACAAAGAGACACAGAGCGACTACAAAGAGACACAGGTTGACTACAATGAGACACAGAACGACTACAAAGAGACACAACGACTACAAAGAGACACAAAACGACTACAAAGAGACACATAACAACTACAAAGAGACACAGGTCAACTACAAAGAGACACATAACAACTACAAAGAGACACAACGACTACAAAGAAACACAGAACGACTACAAAGAGACACAGGTCGACTACAAAGAGACACAGGTGGACTACAAAGAGACACAGGTTGACTACAAAGAGACACAGAACGACTACAAAGAGACACAGAACAACTACAAAGAGACACAGGTCGACTACAAAGAGACACAACAACTACAAAGAGACACAGGTCGACTACAAAGAGACACAGAATGACTACAAAGAGACACAGCACGACTACAAAGAGACAGGGAACGACTACAAAGAGAC
>NC_136595.1:28569203-28606703 GCF_910589615.1 Taurulus bubalis | reverse complement strand
AGCCCATCTGAGTGGATGAAATATTATAATGTGTGTATGAAAGTAAACATTCAGTTCTGAGGAGGAGTCTAATAAATCACAGCTCCTCCTCCTTTGTCCCGTTGTTCCCCTGCAGGTCAATACACCGTGATGATGGCTCACTTCTACCTGAAGAGGAAGATCGGCTACTTCGTCATCCAGACCTACATGCCGTGCTTCATGACCGTCATCCTGTCGCAGGTTTCCTTCTGGCTCAACCGGGAGTCTGTGCCGGCGCGGACCGTCTTTGGTGAGTCGGCCAGTAAAGTCTATGCTTCACATGTTAAAGCTGCATTCTCTCTCCTGACCACCAGGGGGCGACTCCTCTGGTTGTATAGAAGTCTATGCTTCATGTGTTAAAGCTGCATTCTCTCTCCTGACCACCAGGGGGCGACTCCTCTGGTTGTATAGAAGTATATGCTTCATGTGTTTGAGCTGCATTCTCTCTCCTGACCACCAGGGGGCAACTCCTCTGGTTGTATAGAAGTCTATGCTTCATGTGTTAAAGCTGCATTCTCTCTCCTGACCACCAGGGGGCGACTCCTCTGGTTGTATAGAAGTCTATGCTTCATGTGTTAAAGCTGCATTCTCTCTCCTGATCAGAACAATCAATTAATCCGACTTAATCAGTCGGAGGTAAAAGCAGTCTGGTGAGTAAAAAGTAACACCGGTTTCTCCTCCAGGTGTGACCACCGTCCTCACCATGACCACCCTCAGCATCAGCGCTAGGAACTCGCTGCCTAAAGTGGCCTACGCCACCGCCATGGACTGGTTCATTGCCGTGTGCTACGCCTTTGTCTTCTCCGCGCTCATCGAGTTCGCCACGGTCAACTACTTCACCAAGAGGAGCTGGGCCTGGGATGGAAAGAAGGCAATGGAGGCCCAACAGCCCAAGGTGTTTAGCGTGTGTGAAGACGCAGAACCTGGCTGATTGGTATTGTGGGGACCAACCAGTTAAACGGTGTATTCTGGGGACTTGGAGTCCCCACGATTATAATGTTAAATATTGTTCAACATGCTTGTTTGTGTGAATGTTTGGCTGTCATTTTTCATATATACATAGCAGTGGATGCTTTAGGGCGGGGCTACAAACTGATTAACAGGTCGACACCAGAGACGTATACGGTGTCTCTACGTCACTCCTCCTCAGTCCAGATATGGTCACTTCCTGTTCACTGGTTGTGAAAAAACAAGATGGCGACGGCAAAATTGCTGAACTCGAGGCTTCATAACCGCTCTCCACGAACCGATGGGTGACGTCCCGATGACTACCATCCACAGTCAGAAAGACACAACTTACACAAACAACCATCACACATAGAGAACATGAAATACAATATAGGGACATCGATCAACCTCCTTGGGCCATCTTCCATCCTTCTCTTCGTGACTTTGTGTGCCTGGTTTGCTCACTTCCTGTTTCATTATGTTCAGTGAGTTGTGCAGCATTGTGTGTGTCCGCTCTATCAATGTGTTTCTTTCTCCCCACAGAAGAAGGACCCTTTGGCTCTGTCTAAAAAGCCAAACAACTCCTGTCCGTCCGCCGTGAACTACACGACCAACCTCTCGAAGGACGCGTCCATCTCAACCATCTCCAACATCTCCACCATCTCCAACAGCACGGCGGTTCTGCTCAAGCCCTCTGAAACTAAGGTTCCGGACCCCAAAAAGACTTACAACAGCGTGAGCAAGATCGACAAGATGTCCAGAATCGTGTTCCCGTTGCTGTTTGGGACCTTCAATCTGGTGTACTGGGCCACGTACCTCAACAGGGAACCAGTGATCAAAGGAGCCGTTTAAGATCTTCGACCTCGTGACAACCGCTTCAGGATTTCATAACTGGAACGCAAACAAAACCAACTCCACTTAGTCCTTGTATCGTAGAATCCCCTTTTACACCGGGCATTAAAATGCGGTTTGGGTGACCGCATGACAGTCGGATAGCGCTTGACCTCTTGGCTGTGCAGGTGTCAATGCACCCGACACGCGTTGAGGACGGATCGTGATCTGATCGACCGCCCAACAAACCCCGTAGAACACGCGTGGAAAAGCGACCTTGTTTCCAATCCACATCCAACTTTTATGTGGGAGGAAACACGTAATCTTGCACGAGTGTTCCAAAATCTGCGGAGAAGCAAAAAGCTTGTCGAGATAGATTTTCAAGACATTCGTGAGTCGAGACGAGTGAAACTTCACATCACGACTGAGCCATGTATGACGACGCAGTTCAGTAAATGGTGAGCATTCCTGGCTACAATACGAACAGGAAGAGGAAGCGACGTTTGGTTGTTTGAGCCGAGCGGATCCACCGATCGTTTCCAGTTCAGTGAATGTAATCAGCTGGAATCACATCGAGATACGATCTGAATGCGAGACACGTCTTAATGCCCGGTGTAAAGAGGTCAATGCAAGTGTTTTTGTAGGTCATTGGATACCATTGCATGTCTGTCAGCTTCATGTTGTCTTGAGTTACGATTTAAAGACTCTTTCATCTCATTTTCAGAACTCGAGTCACTGGTTAGTTTCTGTCAAATTCTGATATTTTACAATTTTAGCATTTGGCATTTATATTTTCTCCTCGAGTTTCCAGCAGATGATGGTACGGCCCGGCCAAATGCTATGCAAAACTACATTTCTGAATGTGTCACTACTCCCGAGTAGCTCTCACTGTACAGACTGGCTGGAGGTCCGGGGGTCCGCGGCCGGGCCCGGGGAACATTGGGGACTTTGCTTCCTTGTTAAAAGCAGATGAATAGCCATGCTAAATGTGTTGCCTTCAGAGTGTGAGAACTCATTTTAAATGCACTGAAATCTCATGCAGAAGCTACACTCATTGACTACGTTTACTAGCGTCCGAATATTCCATTATTATTCTGAATATGACAATATTTTGAATGTAAACATGATATTGTTTTTGTATCTGTAGTTCTTCTAGTGAATGGATGATGTAGAGACGTTCTTATGTGAGATATGTGTCTAGCATATATATATATATATATATATACATATATATATATATACATATATATATATATATATATATATATATATATATATATATATATATATATATATATATGTATGTATGTATATAACTTGTAGAGAAGCTGTCTAAGGGAATGAAAGAGGGAGTCTGATTCCTCCACCGCTGGAACTCGCTGATGAAACATCTGTGAGCTCCTGATGTTCCACTTTGACTTCTTTAGACGTGATGAAGGACGTTGAGGACATCGACCCGTCAGACACACGAGAGAACCACGAGGGATTCACTGAGGAAGAGGAGGAGGAGGAGGAGGAGGAAGAGGTCGTTCTACGTTAATCTGAATATAAACAGCTGAGAACGGGAACATTCATCTCCATTAACCATGTAAACACACATTGTCTTTTTTCAGAATGAGGGTGTAATATTTGGTGCTTGTAAACAGATTCACTGAATCATCGTCTGTTTTTGTTATTTTTCTTTCTCTACATTTTGAATTACCAGTTTTTCCTGATTATCATCCTCAAACACGAGCAGAATAGCTTGAGCTTTAGCAATTTTTGACAGAATGTACAACGTGTCTGTTTTGTTTTAAACGCTTGCTTCATTTTTAGATCAGTTTGTAGTTTCTCTGAGCTTTGATAATAATTTGCATATGTTCTTGATAAATCTTTGGATGCTTTGAGCTCATCGGGATAATCAAAGAGACTAAAAGTCACGACGGTTATTAAATTTTCACCGTTATTGTTTTCAAACCATGGTTTGTTATTTTTAGGCAAAATCTATATGGTCTTGAAACAAAGTTCCATAAAATGAGTCTTATCTTAAAGGAACAGTCTGACATTTTGGGAAATGTTCTTTTTTGCAATATTTCCAAGTATAAGATGTTCAGATTGATACCACTATAAGGCTACCGCCAGAAACCGGTTAGCTTAGCTTAACATAGATATTTCTCCCGCTTATTTGCTTCTTAAATGAGTCTGTTCAATAAATACGAACCCTCAGCCAGACGCCAGTTATCTTAGCTTAGCATAAATACATGAAACATGTTATTACTTTAAAGGATGACTTAGGTGTTGTTTTTTGCTTCGTTGTCAAGACTTTAATTAGTCTGCACAACCAGACAGTTAGCTTAGCTTAGCATAAAGATGGAAACAGCCAGCCGGGCTTTGTCCAAAGCACGGCGCTCACATGCACGCCGCTCACATGCACGCCCCTCACATGCACGCCCCTCACATGCACGCCGCTCACATGCACAGCTCTCACATGCACGCCGCTCACATGCACAGCCCTCACATGCACGCCGCTCACATGCACGCCCCTCACATGCACGCCGCTCACATGCACAGCCCTCACATGCACGCCGCTCACATGCACGCCCCTCACATGCACGCCGCTCACATGCACGCCCCTCACATGCACGCCCCTCACATGCACGCCGCTCACATGCACAGCTCTCACATGCACGCCGCTCACATGCACAGCCCTCACATGCACGCCGCTCACATGCACGCCCCTCACATGCACGCCGCTCACATGCACAGCCCTCAAATGCACGCCGCTCACATGCACGCCCCTCACATGCACGCCGCTCACATGCACAGCCCTCACATGCACGCCGCTCACATGCACGCCCCTCACATGCACGCCCCTCACATGCACGCCCCTCATATGCACAGCCCTCACATGCACGCCGCTCACATGCACGCCCCTCACATGCACGCCCCTCACATGCACGCCGCTCACATGCACAGCCCTCACATGCACACCCCTCACATGCACGCCGCTCACATGCACGCCCCTCACATGCACGCCCCTCACATGCACGCCGCTCACATGCACAGCCCTCACATGCACGCCCCTCACATGCACGGCGCTCACATGCACAGCCCTCACATGCACGCCCCTCACATGCACGCCGCTCACATGCACAGCCCTCACATGCACGCCACTCACATGCACGCCCCTCACATGCACGCCGCTCACATGCACAGCCCTCACATGCACACCGCTCACATGCACACCCCTCACATGCACGCCGCTCACATGCACGCCCCTCACATGCACGCCCCTCATATGCACAGCCCTCACATGCACGCCCCTCACATGCACAGCCCTCACATGCACGCCCCTCCCATGCACGCCCCTCACATGCACGCCCCTCACATGCACAGCCCTCACATGCACGCCCCTCACATTCGTTTACAGCCTCACGTTCCCCAGAACTCTGAATGTGATCATGTGACTTCAAGCCTTCCGTGTGGCCTCTATTTACACACACACACATTCGCAAACCCACACAAACACACACGCACACACTCACGCACACACAGTTGTTTTGTATTTTAGGTGCAGGCTGCTCTTTAAATGCAAATATCTGAAGCAATAAATAATGCTCATATAATTAATGACTTTTGTTTATGGAAATAAATGTAAACTTTCATTTTGTTGTCTTTTTATGCAGATTTGATCCTTTCTGCAATAGTCTTTTCTCCACATGGCTCTGATTCTCTTTGGCTCCGCCCCCATCTCTGGAAGCACAGTGCTCTCTGAATATGATTCAGTATTCAGTTATTTTAGTAAAAATGTACTTTGTTTTCTTTTTTACTTGTTATGCATAACTGGTTTCCATTAAAGCTTCACTGACTCCACCCATCTGCTGTTATTGGTCAAAGTCAATGTTAAAAGTCTCCTTGAGGTTTTTGTTTTCTCTCCTGTGAGATTCCACAGATTGATGAATAAATAAATAAATGCACAGTTCATATTGAGATAAAACATGCCTTCATCTCTGTTGATGGAACGAGAGGCTCTGCTGCCACCCAGTGGTGGTGGGCTGTGAACCCAGTGGTGGTGGGCTGTGAACCCAGTGGTGGTGGGCTGTGAACCCAGTGGTGGTGGGCTGTGAACCCAGAGGTGGTGGGCTGTGAACCCAGTGGTGGTGGGCTGTGAACCCAGTGGTGGTGGGCTGTGAACCCAGAGGTTTCAGCCTCATAGCATGTATTAGTCTCTCAGTGGGGAAATTGCAGGATTATAGCAGCAGAGCACACAAGAGACACATAGTAGATGAAAATCAAAGTAATATAAATAAACAGTGATAAAAAAAACAGTAATAAAACCGTAAAGAGAATACAGTAGCAATATTAAATATACAGACGGAATGAAAAAGGTATATAAAAAAGTACTTAATGAATTATTATATATTGCGGCAGGTGAATGTAATTAAAGTGTTCCAACCCCACTAGAGAGCTCATAGTACCTTATTACCCCACATGAATCACAGAGACACTACATATAGTATATTAGTTATGCATCACAGAGACACTACATATAGTATATTAGTTATGCATCACAGAGACACTACATATAATATATTAGTTATGCATCACAGAGACACTACATATAGTATATTAGTTATGAATCACAGAGACACTACATATAGTATATTAGTTATGAATCACAGAGACACTACATATAGTATATTAGTTATGAATCACAGAGACACTACATATAGTATATTAGTTATGCATCACAGAGACACTACATATAGTATATTAGTTATGCATCACAGAGACACTACAGTAGTAGTGTCTCTGTGATGAACTGGCCTGGAGCCGTCCTGCCAGCTGCCATGGCCCTGCTTTCTCCTCCCACTGCCCCTGGGATGCCCCTCCTCTCTACCTCCTTCTGCTTAATGGGTCGTGGCTATCTGGATCATGGACCATGCCTACTACTCATTATATGAATCATTTCTGTCATATTCATGTAATGTGCTGTAACTCCGTTACGTTATTCATTCTGGTCACATGACATCTATTGCTTCTGTCCATCCGGGCAGAGGGATCCTCCTCTGTTGCTCTCCCTCAGGTTTCTTCCCCTTTTTCCCTGTGAAAGGGTTTTTACTATCTTTACTGAGGAGTTGTTCCTGATCCGATGTGAGGTCCCGGGACAGGATGTCATGTTACAGATTGTAAAGCCCTCTGAGGCAAACTTGTATTTGTGATGTTGGGCTGTATAAAATACACTGAATTGAATTGAATTGAATATAATATACTAGTTATGAATCAAAGAGACTTATGAAGGAACTTCCTGTAGAATAACTTCAGTAAACTGTGCGCTGCAGATCTCCTGTGAACCAGCAGAGGGCGCCAGCAGAGAACTGTTGAGTCCGGTGTTGTACTCCTGATCAACTCCTGAGCTCATGACGTCATCGTGATGTCATGAGCTCAGAGGCGGTTGTTTTTACTCCTGACCAACTCCTGAGCTTTTATATATATATATATATATATATATATAAATATATATATATATATATATATATATATATATATACATGATTCATGGAGTGTTTAGTTTATATTTCTTTAGTTTTTATGTCTGTTTGTTTTTAATTGTTTAGAAATGAATTACAAACAAGAGAGAGAGAGAGAGAGAGATCAATAAAGTTTAATGAATCTATAATTCAAAATAATGGAACAGATTTATTATTGGCTTTATTATTTAAAATGTTTTATTTTAGTCCGTCTAATAAATATATTGATTTCATTAGTGAGTTTATTTGTGTTTATTTAGTTGAAGGTTCTGTTGAGTCCCTCACCGCACTGGACCCCACGGAGGACTCGCTGTGGGTGGAGGTCTCTCAGAGTCTACAGGTCCATACAGTCTACAGGTCCAGTACCAGTCTACAGGTCCAGTCTACAGGTCCAGTACCAGTCTACAGGTCCATACAGTCTACAGGTCCAGTCTACAGGTCCAGTACCAGTCTACAGGTCCATACAGTCTACAGGTCCAGTACCAGTCTACAGGTCCATACAGTCTACAGGTCCAGTCTACAGGTCCAGTACCAGTCTACAGGTCCAGTCTACAGGTCCAGTACCAGTCTACAGGTCCAGTCTACAGGTCCAGTACCAGTCTACAGGTCCATACAGTCTACAGGTCCAGTCTACAGGTCCAGTACCAGTCTACAGGTCCAGTATACAGGTCCAGTACCAGTCTACAGGTCCATACAGTCTACAGGTCCAGTACCAGTCTACAGGTCCAGTACCAGTATACAGGTCCAGTCTACAGGTCCAGTACCAGTATACAGGTCCAGTCTACAGGTCCAGTACCAGTCTACAGGTACAGTCTACAGGTCCAGTCTACAGGTCCATACAGTCTACAGGTACAGTCTACAGGTCCAGTATACAGGTCCAGTACCAGTCTACAGGTCCATACAGTCTACAGGTCCAGTCTACAGGTCCAGTATACAGGTCCATACAGTCTACAGGTCCAGTCTACAGGTCCAGTACCAGTCTACAGGTCCAGTCTACAGGTCCAGTATACAGGTCCAGTACCAGTCTACAGGTCCATACAGTCTACAGGTCCAGTCTACAGGTCCAGTATACAGGTCCATACAGTCTACAGGTCCAGTCTACAGGTCCAGTACCAGTCTACAGGTCCAGTCTACAGGTCCAGTATACAGGTCCAGTACCAGTCTACAGGTCCAGTACCAGTATACAGGTCCAGTCTACAGGTCCAGTACCAGTATACAGGTCCAGTCTACAGGTCCAGTACAGTCTACAGGTCCAGTACCAGTATACAGGTCCAGTCTACAGGTCCAGTCTACAGGTCCAGTACCAGTCTACAGGTCCAGTCTACAGGTCCATACAGTTTACAGGTCCAGTCGCAGTCCGACCCCGGGTCCAGTCCCAGTGCGCGGCCCCGTGCACGCGCCACAGAGGATCGCGCGCTCCGGAGGATGAGCGAGACGTCCGTCGGACTCCAACCCGCGAGGATCCCCTCAGAGCTGAGACACCATGTCCCCCCGAGTCCCGGCGCGGGTCCTGCTGCTGGTCCTTCTGACCCGGTGAGGCGCGGGGCTGAGCCCGGTGTGTTCAGGGGCGGTGGGATAAACGCAAACTTCATGTTTTCTTTGTTTTTGCTGCAGAAACTTTATTCCGAGTGAATGAAGGACTCTCCGGTCCGGGTCTCGCTTTGCCTCCACAGCTGCCTGACCCTGCAGGACCAATACCAGGACCAGGACCAGGACCAGGACCAGGACCAGGACCAGGACCAGGACTACGAGGACGCGACCGTGGCCCAGATGCTGGCCCCCAGGTCCCAGGACTCTGACGCCACGGAGATCCTCAACGACCTGCTGCGGGACTACGACAGGAAGCTGCGGCCGGACATCGGAGGTGAGCGGGCACGCGCTCACCGGGCGCGCGTACGACCTCCAGCTGGTGTGCGCGCGTGATCACAACATGTCATTTATGAAAACAAGTTATTGTTTTAATATTTCATAACGGAGCTCCACCTGTCCAGGTCAGAAGGTGATGACGTCACTGTGGCAGTGACGTCATGCTGACTCGTCCATAACGTGCATAATCAATAGTGTTATTAAATGTGTTCACGTATTAAAGATGACGCATCATAAAAATATAACATCAGAACATTTGGGACCAAATATCTAAATATTGATTCCTGATACTTTTACAAAATATTTGTATAAATATTATATCGTGAGATGTTTGATAAATAATCATAAAGTAGTTAAAGAGTTTCCTGTCATGACACGACACTGACACAATATTATATTACCATATTGCTATAAGCAGTCTGATGTCACGATATCTACTTATTATTATTATTATTATTATTATTATTATTATTATTATTATTATTATTATTATTATTATTATTATGTTTTTAATTTTAAAATCAAAATTAAAATCAATATCCTCTCAATATGTCGTCAACCAAACAATAAATATGTTTATTAAAGGCACAAATATCATGTTATCAATAATTAGTTAGTGCATGTAAGTGTATCATGTTAGTGCACGTGAGCGTGTCATGTTAGTGCACGTGAGCATCTTGTTAGTGCATGTGAGCGTGTCTTGTTAGTGCATGTAAGTGTGAGGACTTGAACCCGGGTCTCCTAGGTGACAGTCCCACATGTTGGATCCTCGCTGTGTTTGTTTCATCATCTTCATCGCTGGTCGTCTCGTTGCTGCTGCGTAGAACACAGAGCGGGTCGGAGAACGTTGAGAACCACAGCGGGTTCTCTTCATATCATTATAATCATCTTCAGAATTAATTATTAGTAAAATAGTGATTTATCTTGCTGTGTAAAAAATAATAGTTTCATTCAACCATTCATCCTAATAAAAGCTTCAAATGTAAAACGTTATGACACAAAAACGTTTTCAAATCATTAATTCTTTTGAAGATGAAAATAAATGATTTCAGTACGGAGGAAAACCTTGAACAAAACCTGCTGGAATATTTGACTAAAAAATAAATTTATAAAAAAGAAGTCTGAGGAGGTAAATCATATTTTCATTGTCACATAAAATCTCAGTTTCTAACTGACCAAAGATCATCACGTAACATCTGCACATTGTGAATATGAATCACATTTAGAGGTTAAAACTGAGAGCAAGAGAGACGTTTGTGTGACTGTTTCTTTTAGAGCTGTTAGTTAAAAACATAACAAGACGGCTTTGTTGTTTTCTAACCATCAAAGTCATGAAGCACAAAGTGGAAGAATCTGTTGTTAGAGTCTCTAGAGCCTGAGGCTTCAGTTAGGAGAGAGGGGCCAGGAGACACCGAGGGGCCAGGAGACACCGAGGTGCCAGGAGACACCGAGGGGCCAGGAGACACCGAGGGGCCAGGAGACACCGAACCCCAGACCACAAGTCTGGGGTTCATGTGCTAAAGCTGCATTCTCTCTACTGACCACTAGGGGGTGACTCCTCTGGTTGTATAGAAGTATATGCTTCATGTGCTAAAGCTGCATTCTCTCTACTGACCACTAGGGGGTGACTCCTCTGGTTGTATAGAAGTCTATGCTTCATGTGCTAAAGCTGCATTCTCTCTACTGACCACTAGGGGGTGACTCCTCTGGTTGTATAGAAGTATATGCTTCATGTGTTAAAGCTGCATTCTCTCTGCTGACCACCAGGGGGCGACTCCTCTGGTTGTATAGAAGTCTATGCTTCATGTGTTAAAGCTGCATTCTCTCTACTGACCACCAGGGGGTGACTCCTCTGGTTGTATAGAAGTATATGCTTCATGTGTTAAAGCTGCATTCTCTCTGCTGACCACCAGGGGGCGACTCCTCTGGTTGTATAGAAGTCTATGCTTCATGTGTTAAAGCTGCATTCTCTCTACTGACCACCAGGGGGTGAATCCTCTGGTTGTATAGAAGTCTATGCTTCATGTGTGTGTGTGTTCAGTGTGTGTGTGTGTGTGTTCAGTGTGTGTGTGTGTGTGTGTGTGTTTGTGTGTGTTCAGTGTGTGTTCACTGTGTGTGTTTAGTGTGTGTTCACTGTGTGTGTGTTCAGTGTGTGTGTGTGTGTGTTCAGTGTGTTCACTGTGTGTGTGTGTTCAGTGTGTTCAGTGTGTGTGTGTGTGTGTGTTTGTGTGTGTTCAGTGTGTTCAGTGTGTGTTCAGCGCGTGTGTGTGTGTTCAGTGTGTTCAGTGTGTGTGTGTGTGTTTGTGTGTGTTCAGTGTGTGTTCAGTGTGTGTTCAGTGTGTGTTCAGTGTGTGTTCAGTGCGTGTTCAGTGTGTGTTCAGTGTGTGTTCAGTGTGTGTGTTTTCAGTGTATTCAGTGTGTGTGTGTGTTCAGTGTGTTCAGTGTGTGTTCAGTGTGTGTTCAGTGTGTGTGTGTGTGTGTGTTCAGTGTGTTCAGTGTGTTCAGTGTTCAGTGTGTGTGTGTGTGTTCAACAATGAGCTAAAAGGGGCTTTAACATTCTTCTTCTTCTGACTGAGACGTCAGAGTCGAGCTGAGAGCACTCAGTATCTGATCTCTTCGTATCTGATTCAATATTTGTTTCTGATTAAATGAACTGGATAATTTCAAAGAAGATAAATAAGATGTTTTACAACGAGCTTTCTCTTCTCACAAAGAGTGAATAATGAATTATGAGTTGTGTCCTCTGAAGGCAGATGGCGCACTGAGGCCGCTTGACCTTGAGGGAATGTGACTTTGTAAAACATGTGCTGGTTCAACAACATTTCCTCCAGAGGCTCGAAGCCCCCTTTAGTTGTTAGTTAGGATTAGGTTCAGTACAGAGCGGTTAGGGTTAGTACAGAGCGGTTTGGTTCAGTACAGAGCGGTTAGGGTTAGTACAGAGTGGTTAGGTTCAGTACAGAGCGGTTAGGGTTAGTACAGAGCGGTTTGGTTCAGTACAGAGCGGTTTGGTTCAGTACAGAGCGGTTAGGGTTAGTACAGAGCGGTTTGGTTCAGTACAGAGCGGTTTGGTTCAGTACAGAGCGGTTCGGTTCAGTACAGAGCGGTTAGGGTTAGTACAGAGCGGGTAGGGTTAGTACAGAGCGGTTATCTTCAGTACAGAGCGGTTAGGGTTAGTACAGAGCGGTTAGCTTCAGTACAGAGCGGTTAGGGTTAGTACAGAGCGGTTAGCTTCAGTACAGAGCGGTTAGGGTTAGTACATAGCGGGTAGGGTTAGTACAGAGCGGTTCGCTTCAGTACAGAGCGGCTAGCTTCAGTACAGAGCGGTTAGGTTTAGTACAGAGCGGGTAGGGTTAGTACAGAGCGGTTAGCTTCAGTACAGAGCGGTTAGGGTTAGTACAGAGCGGGTAGGGTTAGTACAGAACGGTTCGCTTCAGTAAAGAGCGGTTAGGTTCAGTACAGAGCGGTTCGCTTCAGTATAGAGCGGTTAGGTTCAGTACAGAGCGGTTAGGGTTAGGACATGTGAGGAAGGCCTCAGGTGCCATGTTCATCTCCAAGAGGAGGAGTTGAAAGCCAGACAGGTGTGTCTGAAATCATTTACTAAATAGCAAGTTAGGCATTTTTAGTGCTGTTTAGATGTACAATGAGGAACTCTATATCCCACAATGCATCACGCTCACCAAGCACTATGTTCCGTCATGCACTGGAGAGAGGACCCTGGTGGTCAGGAGAGAGAATGCAGCTTTAACACATGAAGCATAGACTTCTATACAACCAGAGGAGTCGGCCCCTGGTGGCCAGGAGAGAGAATGCAGCTTTAACACATAGCATAGACTTCTATACAACCAGAGGAGTCGGCCCCTGGTGGTCAGGAGAGATAATGCAGCTTTAACACATGAAGCATAGACTTCTATACAACCAGAGGAGGCTGTCTCCTGGATGTGAACTGATGTTTATTCAGTTGGTTACAATCTGCAGCCTCACCACTAGATGTCACTAAAGCCTTCTCACTCTTTTTAATCAGTATTTTATGAAGTAATTAAGGCACCACTGCTAATAACACAGTGATTCTGACACTGTGTGTCAATCATGTGTTCTCTATTCTGCTGATGATGAGGGTTTTTAATTCCTGGAATTATCTTCTTCCTTCAGGTTGAATAGAAATTAATTAGGATTTAGGACAAACCACCACAACTCTTCATCTCGGCCCAATCGGAGATAGAAGCTCCGCTGGTTATCAGTTAATTGCATTCCTCCGGCTCCCAGGTGTGGTTCAGGTCCTGATTAGTGGGCTGGAGTGAGAGCCAGCTGGGATCAGTGGGAGCGAGGACCAGTGGACCTCTTCCTCTGGTGTTCTGGTCCTCAGTGGCGACCTGTTGCTCAGGTCATTGGTGATTTGTGACGGCAGGTAATGTGATGAAGACGAAGGCGTGATCCTCCCTGAGCTTCTTCCCACAGCACTCAGAGCCACAAAGTGTCATAGCTCTAAATTCTCTTTGCCGCTCGTTGGTCCACTAAAGAGGCTTCGACAGCTCAGTTTCTCCCTCTCTGTTCCTCCACAGTCAAACCCACCGTCGTGGACGTGGGAATGTTCGTGAACAGCATCGGGCCGGTGTCCTCCATCGATATGGTGAGTCCTGGCTTCACTTCACTCGCTTCAGCTCTCTACTTCTGGCTCCAGCTGAACTTTGTAACTGGGGTTCTGGTCCGGCCGTGAGTTGGGCGACTCCCCTATTTTGATTGGAGGAGAGTCAGGAAGGAAACACGACGGTGTGGTGAAAATGAGCTGAACAAATGTTGAACAACCCGATGCAACTTTGCTGCATGAGTCTGATTTGGGAAATGATGCCCATGTGAGAAGTGCTGCTTCATATTGGTGTTCCTGGTTCCTCAGGTGGCATTAATCAAAGGGATGTATTTAAATGTAAGTACATGGTTCTGAGAACATATTGAGTTTGTTTTCAGCCGCATTGTGAGAGATGAATTCATCGGCGGTATCAGATGTCATCCGCGTATTGTTTCTCATTACAAAGCGCCGGGTAGTCGTGAGCTTCTGACTTTACCAGCAGACAGACGTGATTAATCCCGGACGCTTTAGGAAAACGAACTCAGGAGAAATGAGGTAATTTCACATCAAATAGACAATCAAAGAGAAAAGTATTGAGGAGAGATTTTAATAAAAAGAATTCAAAAGAAATGAGCTTATTAGTCCATTAGTCCATTAACCCACTACAATATCGACCCACATCATATGATGCCTGAACGGATGAAACAGCAACTAAGCTGCACATCATGAGTCATCCATCCATCATCTATCTACCCATCATCCATCCATCCATCTATCTATCTACCCATCATCCATCCATCCATCATCTATCTATCTACCCATCATCCATCCATCTATCTATCTACCCATCATCCATCCATCTATCTATCTACCCATCATCCATCCATCCATCATCTATCTACCCATCATCCATCCATTCATCCATCCATCATCCATCCATCCATCTATCTATCTACCCATCATCCATTCATCCATCCATCTATCCATCCATCATCCATCCATCCATCTATCTATCTATCTACCCATCATCATCCATCCATCCATCCATACATCCATCTATCCATCCATCCATCCATCATCCATCCATCCATCTATCTATCTACCCATCATCCATCCATCCATCCATCTATCCATCCATCATCCATCCATCCATCTATCTATCTACCCATCATCATCCATCATCCATCTATCTATCCATCCATCCATCCATCCATCTATCCATCCATCCATCTATCCATCCATCCATCCATCTATCCATCTATCCATCCATCCATCCATCTATCCATCTATCTATCTACCCATCATCATCCATCCATCCATCCATCCATCCATCCATCTATCCATCCATCCATCCATCTATCCATCCATCCATCCATCCATCTATCCATCCATCCATCCATCCATCCATCCATCTATCCATCCATCCATCTATCTACCCATCATCATCCATCCATCCATCCATCCATCTATCCATCCATCTATCTATCCATCCATCCATCCATCCATCCATCTATCCATCCATCCATCCATCCATCTATCCATCCATCCATCCATCCATCCATCTATCCATCCATCCATCCATCTATCCATCCATCCATCATCCATCTATCCATCCATCCATCCATCCATCTATCCATCCATCCATCCATCCATCTATCCATCTATCCATCCATCTATCCATCCATCTATCCATCCATCCATCTATCATCCATCCATCCATCCATCCATCTATCCATCCATCCATCCATCCATCCATAAAGTTGTAGATCGACATGAAACACAACTCATGTTGCTTTCAACTCTACAAATCACTAAAGAAATGAGTGTAAAATATGCATTATGTTATGGGTCTAACTAAGCCTAACTTTAATGTATTTTAATGCTCACATTTTAAAATACTAGCGTTACTTTTTTATGTTAACATTAATTAATTTAAGACTAATGGTACTTATAGATGCCAACATTGCTTTTTTTATGCTAATATTAATTTATTTTTATGCCAGCTTTACCATTTTTAGGGCTGACGTTACTTGTTATGCCAAATATACTGTTTAACCCTTCAGGGTCTTTTTCTTGATTTTACATAATTTCTTAAATTCACATTTTAAGGTACTTGCATATGATATATATACCCATGTGTTACATCTAAAATGTTATGTTGTGTAGCATGGACCTACAGGATGTTGTGTAGCATGGACCTACCGGATGTTGTGTAGCATGGACCTACAGGATGTTGTGTAGCATGGACCTACAGGATGTTGTGTAGCATGGACCTACAGGATGTTGTGAATCATGGACCTACCGGATGTTGTGTAGCATAGACCTACAGGATGTTGTGTAGCATGGACCTACAGGGTGTTGTGTAGCATGGACCTAGAGGATGTTGTGTAGCATGGACCTACAGGATGTTGTGTAGCATGGACCTACAGGGTGTTGTGTAGCATGGACCTAGAGGATGTTGTGTAGCATGGACCTACAGGATGTTGTGTAGCATGGACCTAGAGGATGTTGTGTAGCATGGACCTACAGGATGTTGTGTAGCATGGACCTACAGGGTGTTGTGTAGCATGGACCTACAGGGTGTTGTGTAGCATGGACCTACAGGGTGTTGTGTAGCATGGACCTACAGGGTGTATTATCTGAGCGTCTGTTCTGCTCGTTTCACGTCTGATTAGTTTGAAGCGCTGCACAAATATTCCATTTCGCAAAAAAGACAATATTCACAATAATCTGTTTACATGAAAATGAACTTTCACTAATATTCCCGTTGACATGCAGCAGTTAATATTCAGATTGACGTGCCTCTTCCTCGTCCTCCTCCTCAGTGAGTCTGTAGACCCGTCCTCCTGGACACGTGGGCGTCAGCAGACTATAATACGTGAAAATCAAACGTAATCTAGGACACAACTGGGTCCGTCGTGCATTGAAACCTCTTCTGCCACTAAGACCAGGTGTGCGTTGGTGCAGCATGGAGGTCAGGTCCCAGGAGGTCGTCTGTTCTTTAGTTTGAAGGAGGTGTGGGGTCTGAAGACAGCAGCTCCTCTGAGGCAGTCCAGGTGAAACAACCATTTTCTCCACAGCAACGCCGGCTGGAAGCAGCTGGAGGGGAAGTGAGATCGATTCTCTCTCAGCAGCAGAAACCTCCTCCTAACGGGAACTGATGTAAGAGATAACGGAGCCGGACACCTGGGTTCACCTGAGCCTCAGATCATATTCAATATTTCATTTGCTGCACTTTTCCTCCACCGGTCATTAAATCCTGGATAATGTTGAGTTTTTCTTTTCTGTCTTTTTTTCTAAGTCCCCAGAGCTCCTCACAAATGAAAGGTCATGAGCACACAATGGTTCTCTTGATTACAGCCTTCATTCTAATTGGTGAGCTATTCAAACTGGTGAGCGACTGGAGGAAAGGTCGAAGGCATCTCAGGCGGTGGCAGCAGTTTGAAAAGGTGTTGAGGGCCGGAGGAGGTTATTATTAATTTAATCATCCACTAACATATTTCTGTATCGTTGCAACCTAAAATCTGTTTGCTTTGCTCTGAGCTCGTAGCGCCTGAAGAGATACGCTGGTTAGATTCAGGAAAAGATCGTAATATAATGAGCTAGGTTCAGGAAAAGATCGTAAGATAAAGAGTTAGGTTCAGGAAAAGATCGTAAGATAATCATGTATCTGGTTTCAGATCCTTCGAAAAAAACAGAAAAATCCAAACTCATTGATAGATTTCATCCGTTGGACTGAAAGGTCTCGTTTAGATTTCAGACTTCCTGCTTTAATCTGCATGACGTTACATTCTTCCTCAACCTTTTAGTTTGTTGGACAGATTTTTGGAATATGAATCTTTTGGATATACTCAAAGAAATGACATGGGGCTCCTGAGACTCACCCCAGGAGAACATTGATGTTCTCCTGGGGTGAGTCTCAGGAGGAACATCAATGTTCTCCTGAGACTCAGGAGAACATGGGGCTCCTGAGCAGCAGGTGAAGCCGAGTGACTGCAGACGACCTTGAGTCCTCCTCCTCCCTGTCTCACCTTGAGTCCTCCTCCCTGTCTCACCTTGAGTCCTCCTCCCTGTCTCACCTTGAGTCCTCCTCCCTGTCTTCTGCTTGTCTTTCAGGAATACCAGATCGACATCATCTTCGCCCAGACGTGGACGGACAGCCGGCTGCGGTACAACGGGACCATGAAGCGGCTGACCCTGAACAGCAACATGGTCGGGCTCATCTGGCTGCCCGACACCATCTTCAGGAACTCCAAGAACGCCGATTCCCACTGGATCACGATGCCCAACCAGCTGCTCCGGATATGGAACGACGGGAGGATCCTGTACACGCTAAGGTGGGCGCCTTCCTCCTGGAGACGCTGTCCTTCAGGGCGGAGAACATGAGGTTCTGCAATGCGCATGTTCTGTCATGCTCATGTTCTGCAGAACTCATGTTCTGTCATGCTCATGTTCTGCAGAACTCATGTTCTGCAATGCTCATGTTCTGCAGATCTCATGTTCTGCAGATCTCATGTTCTGCAGATCTCATGTTCTGCAATGCTCATGTAGTAATGTAGTCTCCACACTACATGCTGTTGTTCAGGAGCTGCAGAGATGACGTACAGGAAGTCGACCAACAGGAAGTCGTCACTGACTCCCTCCACCAACAGCCAATGGGGCTCTTCTTCTGGATTATTACATAAAATAATCTGGTTTATGATTCTTCCAGATTTAGTTTATTCAGATAATCTTCACTCATGAACTTTGATGATGTTTAAAGCGTAAAGTGAGAAGCTAACGTTAGCCTACGAGGTGATTGACAGGTCGACACCAGAGACCTATACGACGTCTCTACGTCACTCCATATATGGTCACTTCCTGTTCACCGGTTGCAAACAACCAACACGGCGACGGCCGAAATCCAAGATGGCAACGTTCGAAATTGGCTTCAAAACATCCGTTCAGACATTATTTGAGACATAACTCAGAGAAGAGGGAACAGGAAGTTAGAAGTGGAAGTTAGATCACTATAAAACTTTTTTAGTTTTATAATCAATGTTGGATTTGTGAAGCGTTACATTCCCACTAGAACAGAGCCGCTCCAGCGTCAGCGCGGGTCGACTCGGACTCGTATTGACTCGTCTGGGCAAACTTATCCGCAGAGAAAGACAATGAAATGTCATATGGTGTTAATTGTGCATCTGCTCAGCCGCAGTAAACAGAGATGACATTTAGAGACATCAGCGCCTCTCCCTCAAGCTTCTAGAGGTCTGGAGATCAGAGATGTTCTTCTTTTCCTTGTTCCTGTGGACTGTCCACGTTGTCGTCCTCTCTGAGAACTAAAGCATCTTCAAGCTGCACGGCCGCCTCTCAGCTGATTGGTTTATTGAAGGCTTGTTTCTAGTCAGGCTTCAGGGGATTCCTCCTGTTTGAGGAGGTCAGTGAACTCCTCACGCTTCCTGTGAAAATGTAACTGCCGTTCTATAACTGGTTCATAAATGAAGGTCAATAACGCGCTGGCTGCATAATTACATCCACAGGTTCGCCTTTATCTGTCTTTATTATAATTAATAACCGCCCTGGGCTGATTTCTAAGGAGTTTGTTGATCATAATCACGACATGGAGGCAGCTGTGCAGATTCTCTGACACCAGCCAATGAGATGAAGACTGCAAGAAGAACTTCTTTAGAAAGAGTCTTGTGGTTTCCTTTCGATTCTGAGACTGTTAACGTAAATATGACATAATATTAGAAAATATTGGACCCATTTTTCACAAGCCACATATCTTCCAAACTCACCGTATCTGTGATTTTAGTTTTTAAAAAACGTATCAATGGATCTTTTTTTTGTCATTTGTGACCTAAGGCTGCATAAATACATGTAACTGAACTCTGATTATCTTCCTAAACTCAAACTTGATTTTGTGTTTTGAAGAATCTGAAGAATGGGTCAAAGGTCAAGTTGGTCAATTCTTTTCCACTTTAAAGTTTCCTTTTTACCATTTGACTACAAATGTCCTTGAAGGAGCAGTTTGTAGAGAGTGGAGCCGTGAAGGCAGATTGTTCTGCTCGATGTGTGGAAGTGATTATGGTTCTTCCATCTCCACACCGCAGGTCCCAATTAAAGCACCACGGTTCTGAACCTGCTTCTTTATTTTCTACCGCTTCCTGAGCCTCTCCGTTGCTGCAAATAAAACGATCTGTTTTATTCTTTGTGTAGTTGAAAGACATTTTGAGACTTCCAGTTATTATTACTTATTTTTAATGTGCTGTACTGTAGCTTGTATTGTGTGTTCTTCTCCCCACATATAATGTTGCATTGTGTCTTTTATCCTGTACAGTTTGCTCTTGTTTTATGTTTGTCTCGTCCATCAAGGGACTACAGATGTGAATTGGCTGAAGCTACAATCTGGTACAGTGCATCAAATAGTGCCATTTATGTTTTAACTGTACATAATCCCTTTTAAATAAAGATATATAATAATAATATTTTATTTGCACAAATCATTTGCATAATATGGTTTGACGAGAGAGCTGAGTATATTTGAGTATCGTCGGCATAATAATAACCAGCGAGGTTGTTGTTGTGAGGCCGAGTGGGCGCATTCACAGGTTAAAGAGGGGCGGGCCCAGGATTGAACCTTGAGGGACGCCGCAGGGCCCTATTTCTCGTACCTGGCTAAACAAAGTCAAGCAAATGTCCTAATCTCCATCTTAAATGAGCGAGATGATTGACATCAGGCTGTCTGGGTTTCTTCACGGCTGATCCGCTGAAACGTCTCGTTCATTCTAGAAGACGTCAGTCATCTGATAAATGCGCCGCTCCTCTTCAGAAGGATAATAATGGAGCACTGACACCACCATGTTCTAACAGTACAATGGACAATAAACTCAGAGGAACCTCTTTTTATTTCTCTGCTGAGAAGCAGGAGATGATCATGAAGGCATATGAGGAAGTCAGTACCGTAGTCATTCACAGCAAACGCGTTGAGAATATTCCAACGTTTTTGCAACATTGTTGCCGTGAACGCAACTTTAACTCCGCCCCCTCTGAGAGACATAAGCGTCTAAATATATCAGACAAGTTAAATGCGTCAGTGCTGAGAAAATGTATCGGCTAATTTGAAGTGCTTCATCACCCAAATCAATCAGATTATATTTACGAATACATATATACTTATGAGGATATATGTACTGTATGCACGTATGAATCATGTACTATATATGTGTATATGAGTTTGAATATGTGTATGGGCGGATCTGTATGTATGTATTATTCATAATCAGAAATTCAATCAATTGAAGCAGTGAAAATAAATTGTGTGTGATTCTCTGTATTCTCATCACGATCACCTTAATCATGTTCTACAATAATGATATGCATGGTGTACTAATAACACTGTCATATAGTTATGATGCTTTAACACATCCATAAGTTTCTTAAGAGCTAAATAAACTTAAGAACAGCGGCATGCAGCGGCTGACAGTCTGTGTCTGAGACGATCAGCTGCGTCTGTGGTGATCAATGTCCGCGGCTCGAGAAGCTCTCTAAATAAATTATTTCTTGCCGGCAGAATCTATATCGCCGCGTACAGGAAGTCATGACGATGTAAAGGACGGATCCTGGAGATCTGGAAGAACTCTCTCCCTATAAAACTAATATAACTAATATCGCTCCTTCACCAATGAGGAAGAAGCTGCCTCTTTAGTCCGTGGGAGTGTCCATCTTATCCAGTGAAGTTCAGTCAGCCTGCCCGGGAGCAGGTTTACATTTTTGGATGTGTTGCTATGGTGATTAATCTAAGCTTGCTTCGAGAAACCGAGAAAGCCTGACCTACGTCATCTTATCCTGACAATTAGCCGCTAACTCAGGAAGCCAGGTACGAGGAACAGGACCCAGGTCAGAGGCATGCGTTTGTGTTTGTTTTCCAACGGCAGCAAAATAAATCCTATCCCCTCGACTTAAAGTGAGACTTCAGCATCTTATGACTGTGCCAGAAACGCCAACCATCAACATGTGTTCACTGCAAATGTCCTTGGGTTGAATCCAGAAGCAGTTTGTAGAGAACGGATCCGTAAAGACTCGTCCCTCAGAGATGATGCTCCTTCATCTCTACGTACGCTGATGACGCTGAGTTTTTTAATCGAAATTACACTTGTGCATTCTTGTCCTATTTTTGTGACTTCACTTTAAAAGCCTGAGCCGAAACCACGCGTTGGATTCACGTGAAATCATTTTCTACAGAACTAAAAGAGACGATTCATTTCTTTTCTTCCCAGACTGACGATAAACGCAGAATGCCAGCTGCAGCTGCACAACTTCCCGATGGACGAGCACTCCTGTCCGCTCATCTTCTCCAGCTGTGAGTACAACGTCGTACTCAGGATGAGAAGATAAAGTATTTGTTGTATTGTATTTCATCCGTCTCACGTGATTATGTTGCTTTTACTTCTTTCCACCCTGAAGATGAGCTGCTGATCTCTGTGGGAACAGAAGCCTCTGTAGAGGCCTCTTACAGCAAATGTGCTTTTAGAGGTGTTTGTTTAAAACATTGATTTTCTCTGTAGCTGTGAAAGTAGTGGTGAAGGACAGTCATGGCCAAGGGACTGGAGGACAATTAATAAACATTCACGGTTCTCGCCACAGCTCCTCAGAGCTGGCTGTGAGGCTTAGAGTTCCAGGATTAAAATGCACCAGCAGGGAAAATAACTCCTGGAATCTGATTGGCCCGCAGGATGCCCCCTGCCAGAGTCACGTTGTCCTCGTTGTCTTCGTTGTCCTCGTTGTCCTCGTTGTCCTCGTTGTCTTCGTTGTCCTCGTTGTCTTCGTTGTCTTCGTTGTCCTCGTTGTCCTCGTTGTCCTCGTTGTCTTCGTTGTCCTCGTTGTCTTCGTTGTCCTCGTTGTCCTCGTTGTCCTCGTTGTCCTCGTTGTCCTCGTTGTCTTCGTTGTCCTCGTTGTCCTCGTTGTCCTCGTTGTCTTCGTTGTCCTCGTTGTCTTCGTTGTCCTCGTTGTCCTCGTTGTCGTCGTTGTCCTAGTTGTCCTCGTTGTCTTCGTTGTCCTCGTTGTCCTCGTTGTCCTCGTTGTCCTCGTTGTCCTCGTTGTCTTCGTTGTCCTCGTTGTCCTCGTTGTCCTCGTTGTCTTCGTTGTCTTCGTTGTCCTCGTTGTCCTCGTTGTCTTCGTTGTCCTCGTTGTCTTCGTTGTCCTCGTTGTCTTCGTTGTCCTCGTTGTCTTCGTTGTCTTCGTTGTCTTCGTTGTCCTCGTTGTCCTCGTTGTCTTCGTTGTCCTCGTTGTCTTCGTTGTCCTCGTTGTCCTCGTTGTCCTCGTTGTCCTCGTTGTCTTCGTTGTCCTCGTTGTCCTCGTTGTCCTCGTTGTCCTCGTTGTCTTCGTTGTCTTCGTTGTCCTCGTTGTCCTCGTTGTCTTCGTTGTCCTCGTTGTCTTCGTTGTCCTCGTTGTCTTCGTTGTCTTCGTTGTCTTCGTTGTCCTCGTTGTCCTCGTTGTCTTCGTTGTTCTTGTTGTCTTCGTTGTCCTCGTTGTCCTCGTTGTCCTCGTTGTCCTCGTTGTCTTCGTTGTCCTCGTTGTCTTCGTTGTCTTCGTTGTCTTCGTTGTCCTCGTTGTCCTCGTTGTCTTCGTTGTCCTCGTTGTCCTCGTTGTCTTCGTTGTCTTCGTTGTCCTCGTTGTCTTCGTTGTCCTCGTTGTCCTCGTTGTCCTCGTTGTCTTCGTTGTCCTCGTTGTCCTCGTTGTCTTCGTTGTCCTCGTTGTCTTCATTGTCCTCGTTGTCCTCGTTGTCCTCGTTGTCTTCGTTGTCCTCGTTGTCTTCGTTGTCCTCGTTGTCTTCGTTGTCTTCGTTGTCCTCGTTGTCCTCGTTGTCCTCGTTGTCTTCGTTGTCTTCGTTGTCCTCGTTGTCTTCGTTGTCCTCGTTGTCTTCGTTGTCTTCGTTGTCTTCGTTGTCCTCGTTGTCCTCGTTGTCTTCGTTGTCCTCGTTGTCCTCGTTGTCTTCGTTGTCCTCGTTGTCCTCGTTGTGCTCGTTGTCTTCGTTGTCCTCCTTGTCCTCCTTGTCCTCCTTGTGCTCGTTGTCTTCCTTGTCTAATGTGTATTAATCCTTTTGAATATTGTTATATAATGAATGCATCATGAATTTTGCCTCGAGTCCGTTAGTAATATTTATTGCAAACGTCCAACATAATACTGTTTCCATTCATAAAGTTTACTCTTTGCAACAGAAAGCTTTTATTTTATAGTATTTCTGAATGTTTATTGACATCATTAATAGCAAACGAGGGATTTGTTCGTTCAACACCTAAACTACAGTTTCTGTTAATTGAACGCTCGTCATCAGGATCCTTCTGATAGCGTTTCCTTGAGGTGATGCTGCGTCTCCTAGAGACTGAAGGGATGCGGCACGCGGCAGGAATGGAACCATTAACCCTTCGTTATCCTGGCGTGATAAACGCCCCCCGGGGCCTGAAGGTCGACCCGCCATGGAGATGGATTCTCTACATTATGGAGCCGAAGCTTTCGTTTAATCTGATTTCCTTTGAGTCCCAGACTCGTCTTTCTCATTAGCCGGACTCCTGCAGGAGAGCGCGTTGCTCTGGGTGGCCTTCGGTCTGCACAGGACATCCATCATTAGTGTCACACACACTCACACACACACACACATGCACTGTGTGATTGCAGATGGATACCCGCGAGACGAGTTGATTTACAAGTGGAGGAAGAACTCCGTGGAGGCGGCGGACCCCAAGTCCTGGCGTCTCTACCAGTTTGACTTCATGGGCCTGAGGAACACCACGGACATCATAAACACCAGCGCCGGTGGGTTTGGTGACGCTGGTCGCACAACGCATCGGGACGCACTCATTTGCTGTGACTTGTTTGTTTTTATAAAAAAACGTAATAAATGATCGAGTGTAGAAGGAAACCCTTTTCTGCAGCAGTCCATCAGGTGTGAAATAGAAGAGGTGTCCCTGTTTGAGCACGACTTCCTCCGATGATGGTTTAACTTTGTGAGTCCATCCAAGATAAACAAACACATCATCGCCTATTTAAGGTCATTAATAAGTGCTTATTTCTTCTTTTTTTAACCCTTTTAATTAGCAGAACAACGGTGTCACGTGCACCCTCTGAGCACTGAAGACAACATCAGCTCCATTTTAAAGGGAGCTGCTGATAAATATCCTCTTTTATATATTGAAGCTGTATTCAATATATCAGATGATCTCTCATATAATTTAAAGAGGAACTGAACTGACATTTGTCTCTACTGCTGAAATTCAAAAAGTGCCTCTAGAATAATGAAAAAAGTCTTAATAACGTGGCTCATGTTCTGAAACGACTAAGCTAATGATTGGAAATGAAACTGCAGTTCCTCAAATGTCCACTTGAGACCTCAACAGCGAGTCAATCCCATAGACCTCCATGTTAAAATGAGAAGAAACAGGCTTAATTCAGGGCGTCTGCTCTGCTACGTCACCTACCGCCTCATCAACTTACTCACTAAGGCGGCTGGATGGTCAGCTAGCTAGCTCGCTCGCTAATCCCACCATGATTTTATGCTAGTTTGGTCTACGATATTTTAACTTTCAGACAGTTTTTTATTACTGTAACCGTTCAAATTGCTTAAGATATGTATTTTCCATAATTATAGCTCATATGTTTATGCTAGTGATTAGCATTAGTGCTATTGATTAGCATTAGCGATTCACAGGCTAATTGAAAAGGTAACCTCTACTCTTTAACTAATACTTCTCTCAGTGTTTTGTTATTGTTCTTCTTCTCATATTACATGCAGAACCTTCAAAGACGTCACGTGACCCAAAGTAGTTATTTATCAAGCTTGTTTTTGTTAGCATACTTTCTGTATTAATAACTTGGATAACCGTTTGTTTGCGTGCACACAGGTGACTACGTGTTGATGACCGTGTACTTCGACCTGAGCAGGAGGATGGGCTACTTCACCATCCAGACCTACATCCCCTGCATCCTCACCGTGGTCCTGTCCTGGGTGTCCTTCTGGATCAAAAAGGACGCCACGCCGGCCCGAACGGCTTTAGGTACTCCGGTCTTGCTAGCTAGCGTACTCATCCACATCTGCGTAGTTAGAAAATGTCTCCCATTCAATTCAGATTATTCAATTCAAAATCACAAATTACAAATGTGTCTCGGAGGGCTTTACAATCTGTAACATAACATTCTGTCCCGGGACCTCACATCGGATCAGGAACAACTCCCCAAATAAAGATAGTAAAATAGAATAGATGTCATGTGACCAGAATGAACAATGTAACAGAGTTACAGCACATTACATGAATATGACAGAAATTATTCATATAATGAGCGGTAGGCATGGACCATGATCAAGATAGTTAACATGCTAACTTAACTAGGGTTTAAGCCTGAATAACAGATAGTTAACAGGCTAACTTATCTCCTCCCCCATACATTGTCAGGTCGGCCTCAGACTTTATTTTTAAGGCTACACACAGAAGCTCACATGAAGCTCCACGTTCAGCTTCCTGTCATTAAATATAAACTCTCCTCAAACCTGAATTTCATTCTATTGTTCAGAGCAAAAAACAAATCTGAAATCTGTGCCGCAGGACGCCTCAGGAGCAGGTGAGTGTAATCACTGAGGCAGGCCAGGTTCAGGGGGAGAGGAGGTGTCCGCCCAAAATAGACGAAGCCGGCTTGTTCCCATGGGAACGCCGGGAAACAGTCGCAGGTGTTTTTCTCTTTCTTGCAGGAGAGAAGGAAGCTAGGAGGAGAGAAGGAAGCCAGGCTTCTCTGTGACGCTCCTCTAGGAGGAGAGAAGGAAGCCAGGCTTCTCTGTGACGCTCCTCTAGGAGGAAAGAAGGAAGCCAGGCTTTAGAAACATCTGGAAGTCAGGATCACACGTCGGCTTCTGACTCGTGAAGCCAGGAAACCTTAAAGCTGATCGTTATGTTTATATATTATATTATAAGGATTAAAATGTCATCACGTTGACATCACAGTGACATCACAGTGACATCACAGTGACACCATGGTGACATCATGGTGACATCACAGTGACATCACATTGACACCACGGTGACATCACAGTGACACCATGGTGACATCACGGTGACATCACGTTGACACCACGGTGGCATCACGTTGACACCACGGTGGCATCACAGTGACACCACGGTGACATCACGGTGACATCACAGTGACACCACGGTGACATCACGGTGACATCACAGTGACATCACGGTGACACCACGGTGACATCACGGTGACACTACAGTGACACCACGGTGACATCACAGTGACATCACGTTGACACCACGGTGACATCACAGTGACATCACGTTGACACCATGGTGACATCACAGTGACACCATGGTGACATCACGGTGACATCACGTTGACACCACGGTGGCATCACGTTGACACCACGGTGGCATCACAGTGACACCACGGTGACATCACGGTGACATCACAGTGACACCACGGTGACATCACGGTGACACCACGGTGACATCACGGTGACACCACGGTGACATCACGGTGACACCACAGTGACACCACGGTGACATCACAGTGACATCACGTTGACACCATGGTGACATCACAGTGACATCACAGTGACATCACAGTGACATCACGGTGACATCACAGTGACATCACGGCCCTCTTGGTCCCCTGCAGGCATCACCACCGTGCTGACGATGACCACCCTGAGCAGCGTGGCCAGGACGTCCCTCCCCAGAGTGTCCTACGTGACGGCCATGGACCTGTTCGTCACCGTCTGCTTCCTGTTCGTGTTCGCTGCTCTGATGGAGTACGCCACGCTCAACTACTGCTCGTCCAGCGCCCGCAGGCCCGGCTGCCTGGAGCCCCGACGTCTGGATGTATGAAGACACATTACTTATTCTACTCATGTTGAATATTATGTTTCATGTGTGTGTGTGTATGTATAATATGTATTTATATTTATTTATTCATTTTTGTATTGTCATTTTCAACACAACAGGCATTCCCTGACATAGGACCTCGAAAATAAATGTAATGTTTTTTATTTTAGATTAAAATTTAGTTTTGTGCATTTCTTACAGGACATTCCCTAACTAGGCTCTAACAAATAGAAAATATATATTTTTCATTTTAATATTTTTTTGTGCATCTCTTAACAAAACAGGACATACTCTGAAATTGGACCTAAAAAATAAAATATATTTGTATGTATATATCTATTTATTTTACACAACATGACATTCCTTAACATAGGACCTAAACAATGATTACAAAAAAATTAAATTTATTTTCTCTTCCTCTTACTCCTCCTCTAACCCCCTCCTCCCCCCCTCAGAGCTACTCGGTCCTGGATGTGAGGTCCCCCCAGGCCGTCCTCTCTCTGAGCTCCTCCCTGTACTGGCAGAACTTTGAGGATGCTTGTGTGTCCGAGTGTCTGGAGGGGAAAGACTGCCGCAGCTTCTTCTGCTGCTTCGAGGAGTGCAAAGCCGGCGGCTGGAGAAGAGGCCGGCTCCACGTGGACCTGCTGGACCTGGACTTGTACTCACGGGTCTTCTTCCCCACCTCCTTCCTGCTGTTCAACATCGTGTACTGGGTGGGATACCTCTACCTGTAGCGCTGCCTCTACCCGTAGCGCTGCCTCTACCCGTAGCGCTGCCTCTACCCGTAGCGATGCCTCTACCTGTAGCGCTGCCTCTACCTGTAGCGCTGCCTCTACCTGTAGTGCTACCTCTATCTGTAGCGATGCCTCTACCTGTAGCGCTGCCTCTACCTGTAGCGCTGCCTCTACCTGTAGCGATGCCTCTACCTGTAGCGCTGCCTCTACCTGTAGCGCTGCCTCTATGTAGCGCTACCTCTACCTGTAGCGCTGCCTCTACCTGTAGTGCTACCTCTATCTGTAGCGCTACCTCTACCTGTAGCGCTACCTCTACCCGTAGCGCTACCTCTACCCGTAGCGCTGCCTCTACCTGTAGCGCTACCTCTACCTGTAGCGCTACCTCTATGTAGCGCTACCTCTACCTGTAACGCTACCTCTACCTGTAGCGCTACCTCTACCTGTAGCGCTACCTCTATGTAGCGCTACCTCTACCTGTAACGCTACCTCTACCTGTAGCGCTACCTCTACCCGTAGCGCTACCTCTACCCGTAGCGCTGCCTCTACCTGTAGCGCTACCTCTATGTAGCGCTACCTCTACCTGTAACGCTACCTCTACCTGTAGCGCTACCTCTACCCGTAGCGCTACCTCTACCTGTAGCGATGCCTCTACCCGTAGCGCTGCCTCTACCCGTAGCGCTGCCTCTTCCCGTAGCGATGCCTCTACCTGTAGCGCTGCCTCTACCTGTAGCGCTGCCTCTACCTGTAGCGATGCCTCTACCTGTAGCGCTGCCTCTACCTGTAGCGCTGCCTCTATGTAGCGCTACCTCTACCTGTAACGCTGCCTCTACCTGTAGCGCTACCTCTATGTAGCGCTACCTCTACCTGTAACGCTACCTCTACCTGTAGCGCTACCTCTACCCGTAGCGCTACCTCTACCTGTAGCGATGCCTCTACCCGTAGCGCTGCCTCTACCTGTAGCGCTGCCTCTACCTGTAGCGATGCCTCTACCTGTAGCGCTGCCTCTACCTGTAGCGCTGCCTCTATGTAGCGCTACCTCTACCTGTAGCGCTGCCTCTACCTGTAGTGCTACCTCTATCTGTAGCGCTACCTCTACCTGTAGCGCTACCTCTACCCGTAGCGCTACCTCTACCCGTAGCGCTGCCTCTACCTGTAGCGCTACCTCTATGTAGCGCTACCTCTACCTGTAACGCTACCTCTACCTGTAGCGCTACCTCTACCCGTAGCGCTACCTCTACCCGTAGCGCTGCCTCTACCTGTAGCGCTACCTCTATGTAGCGCTACCTCTACCTGTAACGCTACCTCTACCTGTAGCGCTACCTCTACCCGTAGCGCTACCTCTACCTGTAGCGATGCCTCTACCCGTAGCGCTGCCTCTACCCGTAGCGCTGCCTCTTCCCGTAGCGATGCCTCTACCTGTAGCGCTGCCTCTACCTGTAGCGCTGCCTCTACCTGTAGCGATGCCTCTACCTGTAGCGCTGCCTCTACCTGTAGCGCTGCCTCTATGTAGCGCTACCTCTACCTGTAACGCTGCCTCTACCTGTAGCGCTACCTCTATGTAGCGCTACCTCTACCTGTAACGCTACCTCTACCTGTAGCGCTACCTCTACCCGTAGCGCTACCTCTACCTGTAGCGATGCCTCTACCCGTAGCGCTGCCTCTACCCGTAGCGCTGCCTCTACCTGTAGCGATGCCTCTACCTGTAGCGCTGCCTCTACCTGTAGCGCTGCCTCTATGTAGCGCTACCTCTACCTGTAGCGCTGCCTCTATGTAGCGCTACCTCTACCTGTAGCGCTGCCTCTACCTGTAGCGCTGCCTCTACCTGTAGCGCTACCTCTATCTGTAGCGCTGCCTCTACCTGTAGCGCTGCCTTTACCCGTAGCGCTGCCTCTACCTGTAGCGCTACCTCTATGTAGCGCTACCTCTACCTGTAGCGCTACCTCTACCCGTAGCGCTACCTCTACCTGTAGAGCTGCCTCTACCTGTAGCGCTGCCTCTACCTGTAGCGCTACCTCTACCTGTAGCGATGCCTCTACCTGTAGCGCTGCCTCTACCTGTAGCGCTACCTCTACCCGTAGCGCTACCTCTACCCGTAGCGCTGCCTCTACCTGTAGCGCTGCCTCTACCCGTAGCGCTGCCTCTACCCGTAGCGCTGCCTCTACCTGTAGCGCTGCCTCTACCTGTAGCGCTGCCTCTATGTAGCGCTGCCTCTACCTGTAGCGCTGCCTCTATGTAGCGCTACCTCTACCTGTAGTGCTGCCTCTACCTGTAGCGCTGCCTCTACCTGTAGCGCTACCTCTATCTGTAGCGCTGCCTCTACCTGTAGCGCTACCTCTACCCGTAGCGCTACCTCTACCCGTAGCGCTACCTCTACCCGTAGCGCTGCCTCTACCTGTAGTGCTACCTCTATGTAGCGCTACCTCTACCTGTAGCGCTACCTCTACCCGTAGCGCTACCTCTACCTGTAGAGCTGCCTCTACCTGTAGCGCTGCCTCTACCTGTAGCGCTACCTCTACATGTAGCGATGCCTCTACCTGTAGCGCTGCCTCTACCTGTAGCGATGCCTCTACCTGTAGCGCTGCCTCTACCTGTAGCGCTGCCTCTATGTAGCGCTACCTCTACCTGTAGCGCTGCCTCTATGTAGCGCTACCTCTAGCTGTAGCGCTACCTCTATGTAGCGCTACCTCTACCTGTAGCGCTACCTCTACCCGTAGCGCTACCTCTACCTGTAGCGCTGCCTCTACCTGTAGCACTGCCTCTACCTGTAGCGCTACCTCTACCTGTAGCGCTGCCTCTACCTGTAGCGCTACCTCTACCCGTAGCGCTGCCTCTACTTGTAGCGCTACCTCTATGTAGCGCTACCTCTGCCTGTAGCGCTACCTCTACCCGTAGCTCTGAAGCCTTCACTACGCAGCGCGGAGGACGGACTGTGTGAAGGACGAAGGCGCCGCGACCCCAACGACCTTGTGGTGAAGGGAATGAACCGTTATTGTCCAGACATCAGTCAAATCCAGTTGATGAAACACCATTCATAGTGCCTTCCTCTGGAGGGGTAGATGGAGGTCTGCTACAATAATCAGGGAATAATGATTTATTAAAGTAAAAGCCTGGCTTTGACTGATTACGGCTGTTCTCATTCAGAGCTTTGAGGTTTCGTTTGTAAAACAGCCAATTGTTGCAACGATCACATGAAAAATCATTAATTTATTATTCATTTCTTCATACTGACTCTGAGCCGTCGGGCGTGACTCATATTTCATCATCAGCGCGACACGGCGGGATAAATACATCCCAGAGAAGAATCAACCCGGCAGCAGTCAGAATAATGATTATTTCATTACTGGGTGTTTTACGCTAGAAGTGGAAGGTTTGGTGGTTATGTGATAAATGTAACTGCTGAGGTTGTAGAGAGTTTCAACAACACCGTTTTAAAAGTACTTCTCCTTTTTAAAGGAGTAGTTTTGGGATATTTTGAGAAATATGTTAATTGTCTTTTCTCTCCAAGAGAATTGATACCACTCTTTTAACTTTACGCTAAATATGTGAAGTGAACGACGACATTGTGACCTGCTGACATGTTGGCCGGCGCCATTTTCTTTTTGGATCCTGAAGCAATCATATTTGGTTGAAGCCGGCCAGCTACCGTTAGCTCAATAAAAGCTACAAGCTTAAGCTTGTGCTGGTTATCTAGTTAGCTTAGTTAGTTACCCTGTTTATGGTCTGTTCTCTGAATGACCATAATGTACTAAATGAACATCATGCTGTATTGAAGAAGACTTGAAACTAGAGATTGAGACAAAAACTCATGTTTACAATGTTTACTGAGGGAATACATCAAGAGAAGTAGAGTCATTTATATAGACTTCTATACAACCAGAGGAGTCACCCCCTGGTGGTCAGGAGAGAGAATGCAGCTTCAACACATGAAGCATAGACTTCTATACAACCAGAGGAGTCACCCCCTGGTGGTCAGGAGAGAGAATGCAGCTTTAAGAATGTTTGTCTCTGGCGAGGGTGATGCTAAGCTAACAGGCTACTAGCTTCATATTTAGCGTACAAACACAAGAGTTGTATCAATCTTCTCATCTAACTGATGCGAACAAGTGTATGTCACAAAATGTCTTACTATTCCTTTTCAATAATTGTGATTAATAACTGATTTATTGATTGATATATGCCTGTATTTTGCCAGATTATACTGTGGAGGTTGTAAAAAAAACGACTCTTGGTCTAAATATAATACAGACAACAGGCATAACAAAGCTCATGTCTACCGGCTGCTTTGTCCCAGATTGGAGGTTGAAACACCTGAAGGAACAAAGGCAGCCACACGTATAACTCAGTGATATTCTTCTGGACGTTGCACATATTCTCATTCCGTATCGTGTTGCACAGCAGCCGCATCTTTTCACAACGCTCAACACACAAGATGAAGTGCTGTGTTTCTCCTTCCAGCCGTTAAACTCTCAGCGACCTTTCCGGCAGGAAGCCGGCTTTGAACCCACCGGGCGTCGTTTGTACGTCACTGTCGGCAAGATATGATAATCATCAGGATCACTCATCTCTCGTTTGCATGCAATAAACATTTAAAACATTCTGGGTTATAATTACAGTTTTAATATGGGCTCTTTGTGTTATAATTTGATTTCCGTGTGTTTAGATTTGGCATTAGCAACCGTTGAACTGCCTTAGTGTAGCCCCGCCCACAAATACATGTTGACCTCTGATAATAAACATCCGCCTGAGGAAGACGTCACTTCAGCGAAGGCTTCTTTGGCCTTGGCCAGTTTCCTTAAGTGGAATTTTCTATATCCCTTTTTATTATTATTATAGTTGCTATATATGTGCCAAATATTTCACATATTTCATTTATGTTTAAACAGCCCTGTAATGGTTCCACTCATATGTTGTGATACAGTTAAGTGTAAAGGAATACTTCACCCACATGATGACGTCTGTATATGAATTATTCTCACGCCTGGTGAACGAAAAATTAAAAAAATTAAAAAAATCGTTTCACAACATCAAAAGTATATGAAAACATCCGTTAACTCACATAAATGCTGCAGAATAATCCAAGCAGGGATCGATATCCTCTTATGTACTCTTGATACGCTTCCTTATGATTATGCTCATCGGTTCGGTTCCTTATCGGTTATTTTTTATTATTTTGTGGGGGAAAAAGACAACTAATGAAGAAAAGACAGAGAGACAAATACAAAGAGACAAAGAGACAGAGAGACAGAGAGACAGACACAAAGAGAAAGACACAAAGAGACAGAGAGACAAAGAGACAAAGAGACAGAGAGATAGAGAGACAAAGAGACAGAGAGACAAAGAGACAGAGAGACAAAGAGACAAAGAGACAGAGAGACAAAGAGACAGAGAGACAAAGAGACAAAGAGACAGAGAGACAGAGAGACAAAGAGACAGACACAAAGAGACAGAGAGACAGAGAGATAGAGACACAAACAGAAAGAGACAAAGAGACAGAGAGACAGAGAGACAGAGAGATAGAGAGACAAAGAGATAGAGAGACAGAGAGACAGAGAGATAGAGAGACAAAGAGATAGAGAGACAAAGAGAAAGAGACAAAGAGACAGACACAAAGAGACAGAGAGACAAAGAGACAAAGATACAGACACAAAGACACAGAGACACAAAGAGACAGAGAGACAAAGAGACAAAGAGACAGAGAGACAAAGAGACAGAGAGACAAAGAGACAGAGAGACAGAGAGACAGACACAAAGAGACAAAGAGACAGACACAAACAGACAAAGAGACAAAGAGACAGACACAAAGACACAGAGACACAAAGAGACAGAGAGACAAAGAGACAAAGAGACAGAGACACAAAGAGACAGAGAGACAAAGAGACAAAGATACAGACACAAAGACACAGAGACACAAAGAGACAGAGAGACAAAGAGACAAAGAGACAGAGAGACAAAGAGACAGAGAGACAAAGAGACAAAGAGACAAAGAGACAGAGAGACAGAGAGACAAAGAGACAGAGAGACAAAGAGACAGAGAGACAAAGAGACAAAGAGACAGAGAGACAGAGAGACAGAGAGACAAAGAGACAAAGAGACAAAGAGACAGACACAAAGAGACAAAGAGACAAAGAGACAGACACAAAGAGACAGAGAGACAGAGAGACAAAGAGACAAAGAGACAGAGTGCTAAATGGTGCTAAATTAAACAATAACTATAATAACTATAACTAACTCCACAACAAGACCGGCTGTTGGAGCTGAACTGAGTCGTCGGGACTAGTGTCTCAAGCTCACAGCAGCAAGACGGTTATTAAGTGTGGCTTCAGCTGCAGGGTCATAGACCCCTGCAGCAAAGCGCACTTCATAGTATTGCTCGGGCTTAATAATAATAATAACGAGAAAATTTCACAAGAAATTTTGAAAGTGTGGCTACTACTGCCGTAAGACGTCTCAATATATATATACATTACCGGTAGTGAGATGTGTTATTGAGGTACAGGTAGCTGTGAGGGCTTGATGGTGTAAATATGAATAGGACAGCACTTTGCTGCAACATATCACGTGATTACATATGAATACCAGCCACTATTGTTCTTGATCTCTAAAGAATCAATAACTCCTTGACTTAAAAAAATAAAATAAAAAAAAAATTATTAATTTTTTGCATAAATATAATCAAAAGTGAAGAGTCTGAGTGCACGCGACCGTATTACCACATGCACGCGTGCGCACATATGTGTGGATTGGATATATATATATAAATATATATATATATAAATATATATATATATATATATATATATATATATATATATATATATATATATATATATGCCAACATTAGCTGTGAGGGCTTGATGGTGTAAATATGATGGGACAGCACTTTGCTGCAACATATCACGTGATCACACGTGTTCCTCCTGCATGTGTGTGTGTGTGCCCTCGTGTCACTGGTTGCCATGGTGACTGCCTTGATTGGCTAACTTAAAACAGGTGTGACACTGTCACAGAGCGGGAGACTGGACTGTGGATTTAATGAGAAAACAACCTTTCAAACTATTGTATTTCACAGACAACCATGAATCCCATCGCAAAAATAACGCAATCATGAGAAGCACAAGACTTCTGAGAACGTTTCCGTCTACTTAAATATTTGTAAGGATTTTCTCATTAAATCCACAGTCCAGTCTCCCGCACTGTGACAGTGTCACAGCTGCTACCAATTAGCCAATCAATCAAGCTGCCACCATGGCAACCGGTGACACACGGGACACGTTTATGTCTACCTGTCTGTCTCTCTGTCTTCCCTTTCAACATAAAAGCCCCATGATTTAAGTGTATCTTAACATAAAGCTCAAATGCGGATTATTGTATTAAATAGAAAATAAATAGACAATTGTACACAATACTTTGTCACGTGATTTGTTGCAGCAAAGTGCTGTCCCATTCATATTTACACCATCAAGCCCTCACAGCTAATGTTGGCATATATATATATATATATATATATATATATATATATATATATATATATATATATATATATATATATATATACATATATATCCAATCCACACATACGTGCACGCGCAAACGGCCACGCGCGTGCACGTGGTAATACTGTCGCGTGCACTCAGACTCTTGACTTTTGATCATATTTATGCAAAAAATTAATAATATTTTTTTTTTAAGTCAAGGAGTTATTGATTCTTTAGAGATCAAGGACAATAGTGGCTGGTATTCATATGTAATCACGTGATATGTTGCAGCAAAGTGCTGTCCTATTCATATTTACACCATCAAGCCCTCATAGCTAATGTTGGCATATATATATATATATATATATATATATATATATATATATATATATATATATATATATATATATATATATAATGTACCTCAATAACACATCTCACTACCGGTAATGTATATATATTGCAACGTCTTACGGCAGTAGTAGCCACACTTTCAAAATTTCTTGTGAAATGTTCTAGTTGTGTCTTTACCGTGGTTTTCTTTATAGGACTCAGATGTAAAGGTTGAAGAGTCATTGTGAAAGCAGCAGAGATGTTGGGTTCATAACTCTCACATCTTATTGACAGCGTGGAGTTAAGATGCATTCTGCGTTTCACGGACACGTTGACGTCGGTGTTTAGAAGTACAGACATTGGTTCAAATCCTGTTCAGTGAGTATTATTGAGATCAATCAGCCAAAGACATTTCTGTTTCAGTTTATTCTCTATAGTTTTATTATGTTGGAGGGAATTGTTGTGTCTTGGGGTCCATGTATTATTCTCTGTGAAGTGTCTTTGGATTGTTGCCCAGAAGAAGTTGTTCTTTTTTAATTAGCCGATTCCTCCGTTGTTGTATTATTGCTCTCACTAACAGCTGTGTTCCTCCTGGAGGTAAACAAGCTTCATATTTAGTTTCCTGTATGTAACTCTCCATAACTCTTCCTCTGCTTTGTGTCTCATGCATAACTCTCATTGTTGGGAGGGTTCTCTCAGCAGCTAGTGGGTGTTGGTTTTAATCTCTTTAATCTGGAGCCTCTTCAACCTGTTTATGATGCCGTGCTATTTTCATACCATGCACCCAACCCCGATGCCCGACCCCGATGCACTGGACCCCGATGCACTGGACCCCGATGCACTGGACCCCGATGCCCGACCCCGATGCACTGGACCCCGATGCACTGGACCCCGATGCACTGGACCCCGATGCACCCGACCCCGATGCACTGGACCCCGATGCACTGGACCCCGATGCACTGGACCCCGATGCCCGACCCCGATGCACTGGACCCCGATGCACTGGACCCCGATGCACCCGACCCCGATGCCCGACCCCGATGCACCCAACCCCGATGCACCCGACCCCGATGCCCGACCCCGATGCCCTGGACCCCGATGCCCTGGACACCGATGCACCCGACCCCGATGCACCCGACCCCGATGCACCCGACCCCCATGCACCCAACCCCGATGCCCGACCCCGATGCACTGGACCCCGATGCCCGACCCCGATGCACTGGACCCCGATGCACTGGACCCCGATGCACTGGACCCCGATGCACCCGACCCCGATGCCCGACCCCGATGCACTGGACCCCGATGCACTGGACCCCGATGCACCCGACCCCGATGCCCGACCCCGATGCACCCAACCCCGAT
>NC_136595.1:28504203-28564203 GCF_910589615.1 Taurulus bubalis | reverse complement strand
GCTCAAAGGAAAGTCAATAAAATATCTGAAGACGAACAACACGTTGCTGCTCGTTATGTCTTTTTATTTTATTTAAAGAGGTCTTTATTAGAAAGTGGGACCAAACATTCACAAAGAACAAAGTGAAAGTGAAGCAAAGGAAGAGCAGAAGCATCACAACCTTTATTGTTCACGTTGGTGAAGTTTAACATGAAATCTTAGACGTGTAAAACCTGAAGTGTAATTTAACGTTCTTCATATTTCATCATTTCTTCTCATGGATCTGAGTCGCGGCTCATTTTACTGTCGAGGAACAGAACTGAGGGTTCGAGCCGCCGGCCTCAGAAGACTGGCTCACATTGAAGCTTCAGTGATGGATCCCTCAGGCGGAGCCTCTAATAGATGAGATGCTCCTTCAGGCTCCAGAGCAACAGCAGACCCAGAGACCGGCTCTCCATGTGGAGCAACAGAGCAACAAGATAACAGAGCAGCAGAGCAACAGAGCAAAAAGATAACAGAGCAACAAGATAACAGAGCAACAGAGCAACAAGATAACAGAGCAGCAGAGCAACAGAGCAAAAAGATAACAGAGCAACAAGATAACAGAGCAGCAGAGCAACAGAGCAAAAAGATAACAGAGCAACAAGATAACAGAGCAACAGAGCAACAAGATAACAGAGCAGCAGAGCAACAGAGCAAAAAGATAACAGAGCAACAAGATAACAGAGCAGCAGAGCAACAGAGCAAAAAGATAACAGAGCAACAAGATAACAGAGCAGCAGAGCAACAGAGCAAAAAGAAAACAGAGCAACAAGATAACAGAGCAACAGAGCAACAAGATAACAGAGCAGCAGAGCAACAGAGCAAAAAGATAACAGAGCAACAAGATAACAGAGCAGCAGAGCAACAGAGCAAAAAGATAACAGAGCAACAAGATAACAGAGCAGCAGAGCAACAGAGCAAAAAGATAACAGAGCAGCAAGATAACAGAGCAACAGAGCAACAAGATAACAGAGCAGCAGAGCAACAGAGCAAAAAGATAACAGAGCAACAAGATAATAATATAAAATATAAAAAGATAAAATTGATAATAAAAGTGACTTTGACTTTGACTTTTGACTTCCCTTCTTCCACCCCCTCACAATAAAAGCCCGAGACATATACACACCTAGCATTCCGCTCAAAGGAAAGTCAATAAAATATCTGAAGACGAACAACACGTTGCTGCTCGTTATGTCTTTTTATTTTATTTAAAGAGGTCTTTATTAGAAAGTGGGACCAAACATTCACAAAGAACAAAGTGAAAGTGAAGCAAAGGAAGAGCAGAAGCATCACAACCTTTATTGTTCACGTTGGTCTCGAACACGAAGCACAGAACAATAAATACGGTGATGTCATCCATTCCGTGACACGGGGACTAAAATCATTGACTTCATTGTGTACACAGTACAATAGATAATATAGAATATAGAACAGTCTACATCTGTTTTATTAATCACTCCACTAACGCTCCAGTCTGATTCATTCACGTTAAAAACATGAACATTAACCTTTAAACATAAAATCCCTTTCACTGGATGTTGTGGCTCCTTTAAACTTTAAAGTATCACAATGTGTGTGAGTCATCAGAGTCGTAAAGTAAACAGATTTAACAGCAGAAAAGAAAGAACGGTCTGACGCCAGAGGAACTAACTGGGATGACACCAGTAGAGGCACCAGTAGAGGCACCAGTAGAATCACCGGTAGAGGCACCAGTAGAGGCACCAGTAGAGACACCAGTAGAGACACCAGTAGAGGCACCAGTAGAGGCACCAGTAGATGCACCAGTAGAGACACCAGTGGATGCACAAGTAGACGCATCAGTAGAGGCACCAGTAGAGGCATCAGTAGAGGCACCAGTAGAGACACCAGTAGAGACACCAGTAGATGCATCAGTAGATGCACCAGTAGAGGCACCAGTAGAGACACCAGCAGAAGCACCAGTAGAGGCACCAGTAGCACCATGGACAGCATTAGGGACCGGGTCCTTTTTCTCCAGGAGGCTCCGCTGGGATCGTATCAGCTCTTCTGAGGAGTTTGTGACTTCGGATTTTTGGATGTTGGATTCAAAAGTTTTGGTCAAAGCTCCTGAGGTTCTGGTCCATGCTGCATTTTAGTCAAAGAAAGTATGGCAGCTGTGCTTCATGTAGTGCCCGTAGTCTGATCGTGGTCTGATCGTAGTCTGATCGTAGTCTGATCGTAGTCTGATCGTAGTCTGATCGTGGTCTAATCGTAGTCTAATCGTAGTCTGATCGTAGTCTAATCGTAGTCTGATCGTAGTCTAATCGTAGTCTAATCGTAGTCTGATCGTAGTCTGATCGTAGTCTGATCGTAGTCTGATCGTGGTCTGATCGTAGTCTGATCGTAGTCTGATCGTGGTCTGATCGTAGTCTGATCGTAGTCTGATCGTAGTCTGATCATGGTCTAATCGTAGTCTGATCGTAGTCTGATCGTAGTCTGATCGTAGTCTGATCGTGGTCTGATCGTGGTCTGATCGTAGTCTGATCGTGGTCTGATCGTGGTCTGATCGTAGTCTGATCGTGGTCTGATCGTGGTCTGATCGTAGTCTGATCGTAGTCTGATCGTGGTCTGATCGTGGTCTGATCGTAGTCTGATCGTGGTCTGATCGTGGTCTGATCGTAGTCTGATCGTAGTCTGATCGTGGTCTTATCGTGGTCAGATCGTAGTCTAATCGTAGTTTGATCGTAGTCTGATCGTAGTTTGATCGTAGTCTGATCGTAGTCTAATCGTAGTCTGATCGTAGTCTAATCGTAGTCTGATCGTGGTCTAATCGTTGTCTGATCGTAGTCTGATCGTAGTCGGATCGTAGTCTGATCGTAGTCTGATCGTAGTCTGATCGTAGTCTGATCGTGGTCTGATCGTGGTCAGATCGTAGTCTGATCATAGTCTGATCGTAGTCTGATCGTGGTCTGATCGTGGTCTGATCGTGGTCAGATCGTAGTCTGATCATAGTCTGATCGTAGTCTGACCGGTCGATCAGGTGACTCGTCACATTCAGACCGAGCTGAATGTCTCTCTGGATGGATCACATGTTCCATCCCAGTCCGATGTGAGTGGCCAGCAGGTAGCACATGCCGATTATACAGGTCATGATCATCATGGGGAACCCTAACCTGTGAGGAGAAGGGAGACAACAGAGTTGTGAATTTAATGTTTGGCACCAAATATGTTCAGAGTATTTAACATTGGGTTCCTCAGTGTCATGAATATTAAACGTGTCCTCAGCTGACTCCAGACCAGCAGATGGTCTCATGTCCTACATGGACACATGGCCGCTCCCGAGGCCAGAGATCTGCCTCCAGTCACAGATCCCTGTGAGGACTCAACCACAAGCAGGGAAGTAAAGCCAGAGGACCGGTGTGATGAGCCGATGATCCAATCACTGAGACCTCACCAAATGAACCAGATAATAACCAGAAAATAAACAGAAAATAACCATAAACCTGCTGGTGTTGGTTCACGTTAACGGTGCTCTTCTTCTATTGACATGAATGACCGGGCGATAAATATAATATATCGCAGGTCTGAACCAAACAGAGAAAGTGAGCATCGAGCTCCAGAAGGTCAACGGGTAGAGTCCCTGACCTCTAGCGTGACCTCAGCTGGAGTTAACGCCCCCTGGTGGCCAATTAAGCAATGATTACACAAGTTCCTTATTTAATACATTTCTGACAGCTGGGAGAAGTTTGTTTCATGAGAGTTTAGGCTCTTGATGTTTCTCTTTGTGATGCTGAATCACAACCACACCACATGAATATATCAATATCAATATCCATCCCAGAAATGGAAAACAACAAAGCTTTGGTTCCACAAACACACAAACCACAGACAGATGATGCAGAAGAAGGTCGACACCGAAAGGCAACGCGCACTAAAGTCATGTGAAAAGCTGCTGTCTGTGTTTATGTGATAATTGCGTGTCGGTGTATATCTTTATTGCTGCAACTATTTATTAATTCAGATGTCTGAAATTATGTCGTTTTCATTTAATCTGCATGTGGAAACGTGTAATTAGTAGTTGAGCTCAGGCTTAATGAGTCTCATTAATAATATTAATAATGATCTCAGCGGCGTGGCGCTGCATTTAGATGGTGATGGACTCACTTCTTGAGTCGCCAACTGAAGTTGCAAAGGTCAGCTGATTATCTTTTGTATTTACACATCAAAGGTTTAAAACAGGATGTGAATAAAGAGAACAAAACTCGAGAAGAGGGAACGGGACACAAACATGACCTTTCACTTCCTGTAAGTTAACCTTTCACTTCCTGTAAGTTAACCTTCCTCGCTTCAGAGGAAACGGCTTTAGCCTCCTGCTAATGTTTGCAAATAACTCCATATTTACACGTTTACAATAATTGCAGCTTCAACACCTGAAGCGCAGACTTCTATACAACCAGAGGAGTCGCCTCCTGGTGGTCAGGAGAGAGAATGCAGCTTTAACACATAAAGCATAGACTTCTATACAACCAGAGGAGTCGCCCCCTGGTGGTCAGGAGAGAATGCAGCTTTAAGACATGAAGCATATACTTCTATACAACCAGAGGAGTCACCCCCTGGTGGTCAGGAGAGAGAATGCAGCTTTATCACATGAAGTATAGACTTCTATACAACCAGAGGAGTCGCCCCCTAGTGGTCAGGAGAGAGAATGCAGCTTTAGCACATGAAGCATAGACTTCTATACAACCAGAGGAGTCACCCCCTGGTGGTCAGGAGAGAGAATGCAGCTTTAACACATGAAGCATAGACTTCTATACAACCAGAGGAGTCACCCCCTGGTGGTCAGGAGAGAGAATGCAGCTTTAACACATGAAGCATAGACTTCCCTTTTCAGATGTTGACGGCTGGTTTTAAACTGTTTAAATACGAAAGAGATCAACTATGCTCGTATTGATGGACTTCAACCTCTTGCATTATTCTGCACCAGATTATGATCTTCAAGGATCAAGGTGGAACAGGGTCAGCAACTGACGTGCAGATGGTGATTTAGTGGTTGAAGTTTTCCTCTCAGTATTCCACCAACAGGAGACTCTGATGTGTATCTCTGTTGAATGACTGTCAACGTTAAGATGGATGGAGCAGAAATCTCTGAACTGGTCCCATAATCAGACGGGTCACCTCTACTGCAGCCGGCATGAGGCCAGAGGCGGAGAGAGAGAGGTTCACCTTGTCAAGGAATACCGTATAATCTTGACTTGATTGCATGTGATGACTCTCTCTGGAAGCACCGATGCAATCTCACCGGCTTCCTTTAGATAAAGCAGAGTCTGAACGAGCAGCGAGCCTCAAACAGAGTGAGCAACATGTTCTACGTTATTTCCCCAGATTACAGCGCAGGCAGTGGGATGGGATTATCCATCCTGACTCATGGAGACACGATAATGGTCCTCTCGCTCTGCATCAGGTCCCATTGTTCAAAACCGTTTGATTCCTTTCCTGGCTGGTGGAACAGGAGTGTTACCATGTGAGGATTCAACAGATCCATTGGTATCTCATGGAAAGTTACTCCTCATGTTTTAGTCCGTTTTTCTAATAAAGTCCAGCAACACGTGTCAATTTCAGTTGATTGCATGAAAACAACAAACAGAGGCGCTCTGGTGGCCCCGCCCCCTTCTGATAGCAACCAGTATATTAGTACCTGAAAATCTAAATGTGGCCGGACTGTTTTTTTCCTCTACTCCCTTCGACATTTTCGAATGCGCTTCCGTGGTCGGAGGAGGTTTCTTAAAACACGTCTTAAGTGGAGGTTTATGCACAGTTGGATACCCAGCATGCACCAAACCGACCATGTTTAGGCATAAAGATTAGAACTTCTCCATTTTTGCACCGAATGACACAGTTTTTTGACTGAAACTCCTTCGTAACACTCAATTCTTTGTTTTATTGTGATTCCGATTCTTTAGGTTCTAATCTTTCCAAAAAGGTGTGTTATTAGTGTGTGGGCTGTTGTTAAGGCCCCGAAGCAAACAGTTTGGGGACCACTCCAGGAGGCATTTTGGGGAATCTGGCTCATATTGCTGGATGTTCATAGTTATGATCAAAATATGTTATACAAGTTTGTTTTTTTTTATATTTAAAAAAATCACAAATACATTCTGAAAAAAATATTAGAACTAATTTGGGGTTACACGTCTACTTCTACTCCCCTCTCTAAAGGCTCCTCCCCTCTAAGGGCTCCTCCCCTCTCTAAGGGCTCCTCCCCTCTAAGGGCTCCTCCCCTATAAGGGCTCCTCCCCTCTCTAAGGGCTCCTCCCCTCTAAGGGCTCCTCCCCTCTAAGGGCTCCTCCCCTCTAAGGGCTCCTCCCCTATAAGGGCTCCTCCCCTCTCTAAGGGCTCCTCCCCTCTAAGGGCTCCTCCCCTCTAAGGGCTCCTCCCCTCCTGACTCGGGGCTCAAAGGGTCAAGTGCATGAAAGAAGGCGGAGCTTACTTGAAGAACTCGATGAAGGAGAAGCCGTAGCCGTGCTGCTCGGCGATTCCTGCGCACACGACGTTGGCCGAGGCTCCGATCAGCGTCCCGTTTCCTGAACATCAGTCAAAAACAAAAAGAAACGTCAGGAATATTTAACCTTCAAAACGATCATTTCATCAGTTCAGTGTCCCGTATATTCACTGAGACACTGAACGTCTCATGGCATAAAAACGAAGATGCTGAAGAAGAAGAGCTGCTCACCCCCGAGGCAGGCGCCCATGGCCAAGGAGAAGATGAGTGGTTTGATGGGCAGGTTCACGTCGGCGTCCTGACTCAGGTTGATGAGGACCGGAATCTGAAGGAGACGCATTGCAGATGATGAACATATATTCAGCGGTGTGAGCGTTAGAAACAGTTTCATAGGCGAAGCTTTCCTGGAAACAGACGTTTGTTTTCACGTAAGTTTGTGTCTTATCCCAGCAAGTAGCCAGTACCCATGAACACAGGGCTCCGTCTACGGGTGATGTGTGATGGGTTTTTACAAGCAACATGCAGCCGGTGATGAGCTGGATCGGAACCCACCAGGAAAGAACTAACACCCCACCATATATATATATATATATATATATATATATATATATATACATATACATATACATACATATATATATATATATATATATATATATATATATACATACATATATATATATATATATATATATATATATATATATATATACATACATACATATATACATATATATGTATATGTGTATATATATATGTATATGTATATACATATATATATACGCATATATACATATACGTATATATATATATGTATATACATATATATACATATATATATATATATATATGTATATGTATATATGTACAGAATGCAGCTTTAACACAATAACTATTCAGACCTGAAGCTGCTGCTTTAAAGCGTTGCGATTGTGACATGTTTACGTTTAGAGAGCCAGGCTAGCTGCTTTTTTGTTAAGGTACGCTAAGCTAAGCTAAACTACGCTAACCACTATTTACTGTACAAACATGAAGGAGGCATCATTCTTCTCATCTCACTCGGAGGAGAAGTAAATAAACATTGAAACTTCTCCTTCTGTTTACATTTCAGAGCTTCTTAATCGATTGATTCATGATTTATTTTTTCTGCTCTGAATCTGAGAAAACAAGCATTTTCTCAGATTCAGCCTATTGTGACAATCAGGATGCTTTTCTTATCAGCTGTGCTCCGACATGAAAATGGATGCCGTTTGAAGTCTTCTGGAAGAATAAATGTTGCATGGGCCTGAAAATATGATAAAATACTCAGAGGATGACCTCGTCAAAGCCTGAACTTCCTTCTGTCAGCTCCTCTCTCGGTCACTTCATCAGCACACCGATCCTCAGAAACATTGATCTGTGCTCAATCTATTGATTGACAGCTGATCAGACAGCTGGAGACACGTTGGTCTGACGGCTGGAAACAGAATCAACTGAAACCTCATCTAGAGAGAACTCACGAGTCCTTTGTGTCTGCTGTGGCAGTGAGGAAGAGAGAGGAGTAGCAGAATGTAGCATTTAGGAGCTAGGAGCTAAGAGCTAGGAGGTAGGAGTTATAAGGCGCCTCACCATGGTGGCCGTGAAGGGAATGTTGTCGATGAGAGACGAAGCCAGAGCCGAGATCCACATCACCAAGATGATGGCGACCGCCAAGCGCTGGTCCTCTGGCACCGACTGGAGGAGACGAGATAATAACTTATTACTGTTGTTATAACACCATGTATGTTCACTATGAGACAAGATAATAACCTATTACTGTTGTTATAACACCATGTATGTTCACTATGAGACAAGATAATAACCTATTACTGTTGTTATAACACCACGTATGTTGACTATATGGTTATCTACACATACATGTATATACACATATATTGTACATGTATTGCGCATACAGTACATATATCCTCATAAGTATCTATTTGTATACTACTGCCAGCAGGCACATTTAAATAAATATAATCTGATTGATTTGGGTGATGAAGCACTTAAAATTAGCCGATACATTTTCCCAACACTGACGCATTTAACTTGTCTGATATATTTGCGACGCTTGTGTCTCGCAGCGGAGGCGGAGTTAAACTGCGTTCACAGCAACAACGTTGAAAATGCGTTGTGAATATTAAGGTCTTGAATTTCTCATACGCACTCATGATCATCTCCTGCTTCTCAGCAGAGAGAAAAAGACGGTTCCTCTGAGTTTATTTGCCATTGTACTGTTAGAACATCGTGGTGTCAGTGCTCCATAATTATACCTTCTGAAGAAGAACGCGCACGATCATTTATCCAGATGACTGACGTCTGGCTAGAATTAACGAGACCGTTTCAGCACGGATCTTCCGTGGAGAAACCGAGTTAGGCTGAGGTCAATTATTTCGCTCATTTAAGCTGGATAATAGAACATTTGCTCGACTTTGTTGAGCCAGGTACGAAGAATAGGGCCCTGGAATAGCAGACCGCCTGTCGGCTGTGATCATCAGCCTCCAGAGTGAACTCAAGCTGACGGCTCATCAATGCTGCCACGCCACGCTCGCATGAGATTATCTCCAGACCCCCAAACCCCAGAAAACCTCCAAACCCAGACCCCAGACTTCCAACCACAGACCCCAGACCTCCAGACCCCCAACCCCCAGAAGACCCCCAGACCTCCAGACCCCAGGCCGCTCACAGGCCGCTCAATTGAACTGAGTGGAACACAACAGGATCAATATGCATGGAATGCAATATCACCTGTTCAGTGGATAGAAACTCACTTTTATAAGCAGCGCCGTCTGTTCTCCAATGTAGTCGATGAGCTGCAGCTGAGCCAGAGCCTGAGAACCAGAGGAGGAGGAGGAGAGAAACACGGAGAGAGATCCAAGAAGAAGACAATATAAATATATATATGTCCAAGAAGACATAAATAGAAAGACATACATATACACATATCTACAATCAGAGGCCTTTCTGATCCTTTATCGTTGTTGGACTACAAGACCAACTCTACTAAACAGAAAGTGTTGGTTGGCCCTAAATTTCTCTTTTCATCTCTTTCATAAACACACATTATTTCCTCTGATCATAAACACACATTATTTCCTCTGATCATAAACACACATTATGTCCTGAGATCATAACGTGGGCTGCGTGTTCGTACCTCCATGAGGACGAAGAGGCCGGCGAAGAAGAGCAGCGTGGCCCACTCCACCCGGTGCAGGATGATCTCAAAGTCCTGCACGTCGGCCAGGACCAGCAGCCACAGGGAGCCCAGGATGGCGATCCAGCCTGGGGGCCACAGCAAGGGTCAGCATACAGGACTCATCATGTTCATTATGGTGGTGTTGTTGTTGTTGTTGTTGTTGTTGTTGTTGTTGTTGTGTTTCTGATGCTTGGTTTCATTGTGCAAACAAAGACATCTCAAAATAAAGTCAGTGGATGATCAGAAACCTCTCAACCTCATTCTGTGCACATGAGGATGGAGGAGGCCGGACGCCTGTGTGAACATTCACACTGTGAACATTCACACTGTGAACGTTCATACTGTGAACGTTCACAGTGTGAATGTTCACAGTGTGAATGTAAACGTGGGTCAAAGAGAATGAAGGTGAATTAATTATTCAAATAAATGTATGAAGGTTGACCATGACCAATTCATAACACGTGTATAAGGGTTTTGTTTCACGTTAATACTGGAGTTATTGATGTTAACTAACAGTTGATTCTGGTTGACAAACAGAAACGCTCCAAACACTTTCACCAGCAACGCAGCGCAGCAACGCAGCGCAGCAACGCAGTGCAACAACGCAGCGCAACAACGCAGCGCAACAACGCAGCGCAACAACACAGCGCAGCGCAACAACGCAGCGCAGCGCAACAACGCAGCGCAGCGCAGCAGCGCAGCGCAACAGCGCAGCGCAGCAACAACGCAACGCAGCAACAACGCAGCAACAACGCAGCGCAGCAACGCAGCGCAGCAACAATGCAGCGCAGCAACAATGCAGCGCAGCAACAACGCAGCGCAACAACAACGCAGCGCAACAACAACGCAGCGCAACAACGCAGCGCAGCAACAACGCAGCGCAGCAACAATGCAGCGCAGCAACAACGCAGCGCAGCAACAACGCAGCAACAACGCAGCGCAGCAACAACGCAGCGCAGCAACAACGCAGCGCAGCAACGCAGCGCAGCAACGCAGCGCAGCAACGCAGCGCAGCAACGCAGCGCAGCAACGCAGCGCAGCAACGCAGGGCAACAACGCAGCGCAACAACGCAGCGCAACAACGCAGCGCAACAACGCAGCGCAGCTCAACAGCGCAGCGCAGCAACAACGCAACGCAGCAACAACGCAGCGCAGCAACGCAGCGCAGCAACGCAGCGCAGCAACGCAGCGCAGCAGTGCAGCAGTGCAGCAACGCAGCGCAGCAGTGCAGCAACGCAGCGCAGCAACGCAGCGCAGCAGTGCAGCAGTGCAGCAACGCAGCGCAGCAGTGCAGCAACGCAGCGCAGCAACGCAGCGCAGCAACGCAGCAACAACGCAGCGCAGCAACAACGCAGCAACAACGCAGCGCAGCAACAACGCAGCGCAGCAACGCAGCGCAGCAACGCAGCGCAGCAACGCAGCGCAGCAACGCAGCGCAGCAACGCAGCGCAGCAGTGCAGCAGTGCAGCAACGCAGCGCAGCAACAATGCAGCGCAGCAACAACGCAGCGCAGCAACAACGCAGCAACAACGCAGCGCAGCAACAACGCAGCGCAGCAACAACGCAGCGCAGCAACGCAGCGCAGCAACGCAGCGCAGCAACGCAGCGCAGCAACGCAGCGCAGCAACGCAGCGCAGCAACGCAGGGCAACAACGCAGCGCAACAACGCAGCGCAACAACGCAGCGCAACAACGCAGCGCAGCTCAACAGCGCAGCGCAGCAACAACGCAACGCAGCAACAACGCAGCGCAGCAACGCAGCGCAGCAACGCAGCGCAGCAACGCAGCGCAGCAACGCAGCGCAGCAACGCAGCGCAGCAACGCAGCGCAACAACGCAGCGCAACAACGCAGCGCAGCAACAACGCAGCAACAACGCAGCGCAGCAACAACGCAGCAACAACGCAGCGCAGCAACAACGCAGCGCAGCAACGCAGCGCAGCAACGCAGCGCAGCAACGCAGCGCAGCAACGCAGCGCAGCAGTGCAGCAGTGCAGCAACGCAGCGCAGCAGTGCAGCAACGCAGCGCAGCAACGCAGCGCAGCAGTGCAGCAGTGCAGCAACGCAGCGCAGCAACGCAGCGCAGCAGTGCAGCAACGCAGCGCAGCAACGCAGCGCAGCAACGCAGCAACAACGCAGCGCAGCAACAACGCAGCAACAACGCAGCGCAGCAACAACGCAGCGCAGCAACGCAGCGCAGCAACGCAGCGCAGCAACGCAGCGCAGCAACGCAGCGCAGCAGTGCAGCAGTGCAGCAACGCAGCGCAGCAGTGCAGCAACGCAGCGCAGCAACGCAGCGCAGCAGTGCAGCAGTGCAGCAACGCAGCGCAGCAGTGCAGCAACGCAGCGCAGCAACGCAGCGCAGCAACGCAGCGCAGCAACGCAGCGCAGCAACGCAGCGCAGCAACGCAGCGCAGCAACGCAGCAACAACGCAGCAACAACGCAGCGCAGCAACGCAGCGCAGCAGTGCAGCAGTGCAGCAACGCAGCGCAGCAGTGCAGCAACGCAGCGCAGCAACGCAGCGCAGCAGTGCAGCAGTGCAGCAACGCAGCGCAGCAACGCAGCGCAGCAGTGCAGCAACGCAGCGCAGCAACGCAGCGCAGCAACGCAGCAACAACGCAGCGCAGCAACAACGCAGCAACAACGCAGCGCAGCAACAACGCAGCGCAGCAACGCAGCGCAGCAACGCAGCGCAGCAACGCAGCGCAGCAACGCAGCAACAACGCAGCAACAACGCAGCGCAACAACGCAGCGCAACAACGCAGCGCAACAACGCAGCGCAACAACGGAGCGTAACAACGGAGCGCAACAACATGTAACAATGTAAGGTAACTTCTCCAAACACTTTCACCAGCAACGCAGCGCAGCAACGCAGCGCAGCAACGCAGTGCAACAACGCAGCGCAGCAACGCAGTGCAACAACGCAGCGCAACAACGCAGCGCAACAACGCAGCGCAACAACGCAGCGCAGCGCAACAACACAGCGCAGCGCAACAACGCAGCGCAGCGCAACAACGCAGCGCAGCAACAACGCAGCGCAGCAACAACGCAGCGCAGCAACAACGCAGCAACAACGCAGCGCAGCAACGCAGCGCAGCAACGCAGCGCAGCAACGCAGCGCAGCAACGCAGCGCAGCAACGCAGCGCAGCAACGCAGGGCAACAACGCAGTGCAACAACGCAGCGCAACAACGCAGCGCAACAACGCAGCGCAACAACGCAGCGCAGCTCAACAGCGCAGCGCAGCAACAACGCAACGCAGCAACAACGCAGCGCAGCAACGCAGCGCAGCAACGCAGCGCAGCAACGCAGCACAGCAACGCAGCGCAGCAACGCAGCGCAGCAACGCAGCGCAGCAACAACGCAGCAACAACGCAGCGCAGCAACAACGCAGCAACAACGCAGCGCAGCAACAACGCAGCGCAGCAACGCAGCGCAGCAACGCAGCGCAGCAACGCAGCGCAGCAACGCAGCGCAGCAACGCAGCGCAGCAGTGCAGCAGTGCAGCAACGCAGCGCAGCAGCGCAGCAGTGCAGCAACGCAGCGCAGCAACGCAGCGCAGCAACGCAGCGCAGCAACGCAGCGCAGCAACGCAGCGCAGCAACGCAGCAACAACGCAGCAACAACGCAGCAACAACGCAGCGCAACAACGCAGCGCAACAACGCAGCGCAACAACGCAGCGCAACAAAGTAGCGCAACAACGGAGCGTAACAACATGTAACAATGTAAGGTAACTTCTCCAAACACTTTCACCAGCAACGCAGCGCAGCAACGCAGCGCAGCAACGCAGCGCAGCAACGCAGCGCAGCAACGCAGTGCAACAACGCAGCGCAACAACGCAGCGCAACAACGCAGCGCAACAACGCAGCGCAGCGCAACAACACAGCGCAGCGCAACAACGCAGCGCAGCGCAGCGCAGCAGCGCAGCGCAGCGCAGCAGCGCAGCAACGCAGCAACAACGCAGCAACAACGCAGCGCAACAACGCAGCGCAACAACGCAGCGCAACAAAGTAGCGCAACAACGGAGCGTAACAACGGAGCGCAACAACATGTAACAATGTAAGGTAACTTCTATACAACCAGAGGAGTCGCCCCCTGGTGGTCAGGAGAGAGAATGGTGGGAAGTGGGACTACAGAAATACGTCATTCCTGCAGCTCTCTATTGCTGCAGATTTTTTTTACCAGGAAACTCTTTTTTAAAAGAGACTAAAACACATTTTCAGATGAAATGTGCAGTCAGTGTTTTCCTGAACTCTCTTCTTCATCACAGGTTTGCAGCTCATGAGCAGATGCAGAGGGCGGCTCGGTCTCCATGTAATTTGCTCGTCAGCCCGTTATTTGGGCTCATTTCCTCCAGAGGACAGAGGAAGCTTCATAATTACACGACCGGACCTCGACCGGACCTCGAGTAAGCTGCTCACCGAGCTCCAGATGGATGCTGGGGACGAAGGAGTTGAGGAAGAACATGAAGATCACCACCGCCAGGACGGACACGCACTTCACCAGCAGCACCGTGTCGGTGATGCTGTGCTGTGGAGGAGAGACAGGTGATGAAGCTTTACACCTTCATCATCTTCATCTACACCTTCATCATCATCATTATCTTCCATTTACACCTTCATCATCTTCATCTTTCATTTACACCTTCACCATCCTTCATTTACATCTTCATCATCTTCATTTACATCTTCATCCTTCTCAGATGAGAAAACACTTCTTACCTTCTTCTGTAGCTCCTGGATGTTTTGCTCCCAGTTCTTGTCCTCTTGGGAGATTTGACTGTCGGATGCACAGAAACATTTTAATTAGCGTTCAAAGCAGAGACAAACGTTCAATTATTATAACTAATAACTCTAAATGATGATGTGATGGAGCCTCCATCAGCTTCATGGACACACGATGAGCTGCTAGGTTTCTCAGCGCTGTGACATGAAGCGTGGGCTTTAACTGCTGTTGGAAAACGAAGGGACGAAAATAGAAACTATTCTTGGACAAAAACATTTTTTTAAATAAAAAACATACAATGTTGTGTTTAAAGCATTGTGTTTAAAGCAGCAATTACATGAGCATCATTCAGCATTAATCAACGATACGATAATAAACTGAATCCTTTGTGCCGGTCACATCATATTTCAGCCGGTCTCCTAAAAGTCACTTCCTCATACAACCGTTATGCATATTATATGTGTGTTCCCCTCGGACACATGTGAGTTGTATGAGAAGTGTTTGGAGACGCTGACTGTAGACTACAGTAACTATAAGCAGCCAGATGGCCATGGAGCGATCAGGTTCCTCTGACCTGTGGAAGGTCTTCATCATGGTGCGCAGCAGACTCTCCAGGTTCAGGACCTTCTGCATCAGGAGGCACTTCACGGCCGTCTCCTCCCGGCTGGCCGGGTTGATCCGCTGAGCCGTCTGCCGCCACACCAGGATCTCGTGCTTGAGTTCTGCAACCGGAGCGAGAGCGTTTAGGTCGAGACCCTTCATGACACGGCCGTACAGTACAGTGTCCGTGGCTCCTTCCACTGAGAGAACAAGATGTCTCGGGTCAATATGCCCCCATCGAGGGACTAGTGCAGCCCATCGAGCGGCTCTAGGAGCGGCGCTGCAGCCGGACGCTGAGGCCAGGGAGGTTGCTAGGTGACCCTGACAGGATCTACCTGGCACAGGGTGGTGGAGGCTTTGTGCTTCCCGAGGTGGGGCCCGGGCGGGAGAAGCTCTACGGGGGGTTGGGGTCTACAGATGGGCCGTCGGTCTTCAGCCTGAAGCTCAGCGGGACGCTAACGGCCGCTAACAGCCGCTAGCAGCCGCTAACGGCCGCTAACGGCCGCTAACAGCCGCTAACAGCCGCTAACGGCCGCTAACGGCCGCTAACAGCCGCTAACAGCCGCTAACAGCCGGCTACCAGCTCCTTCAATGGGAGCTCTGCTGCTCTCTGCTCTAACGATCGCCTGCTGAGCATCTCCCTGTGCATTGTGGGTGAACACTGGTGAGCACTGAATGTTTTGCTGGGAGAATTCCAAGAAGACAATTTCACACAAATAACCCGTTTGTAGCACTGTGCTCGTTATCTGCACCTCCAGAGGGTCGTGTGCAAAGACCTCCAGCAGCCAATAGTCCAACGGTGGACTCTGGACTATGTGGACAGCAGAGGTCTGGAGGGACGAGCAATGAATGGATCCTTAATTATATATATATATATATATATATATATATATATATATATATATATATATATATATATATATATATATATATATATATATAAGAACTGCAGTGTTTGTCATATTCACCATCAACTGGTAGCTTATTAGCATGCATATGCTGCTAGTTTCAGCAGCATATTAGAAAAATATATTTGGTTCTTTATTAGTCACCGGGTCGGATTATGAGACCTGCAAAATGCACAACCGCTTCTTATACGTCTTCATGGTTTGTAAGCCTCTGTTTGTAGTTGTTATGAGTCTCTTTGAGGTTGTTATGAGTCTCTTTGAGGTTGTTTGTGTCTCTTTGAGGTTGTTATGAGTCTCTTTGAGGTTGTTTGTGTCTCTTTGAGGTTGTTCTGAGTCTCTTTGAGGTTGTTTTGAGTCTCTTTGAGGTTGTTTGTGTCTCTTTGAGGTTGTTATGAGTCTCTTTGAGGTTGTTTGTGTCTCTTTGAGGTTGTTATGAGTCTCTTTGAGGTTGTTTGTGTCTCTTTGAGGTTGTTCTGAGTCTCTTTGAGGTTGTTTTGAGTCTCTTTGAGGTTGTTTGAGTCTCTTTGAGGTTGTTTGTGTCTCTTTGAGGTTGTTATAAGTCTCTTTGAGGTTGTTATGAGTCTCTTTGAGGTTGTTTGAGTCTCTTTGAGGTTGTTTGAGTCTCTTTGAGGTTGTTTTGTGTCTCTTTGAGGTTGTTATGGGTCTCTTTGAGGTTGTTATGAGTCTCTTTGCGTGACATTTTGAAGGGCCCTTTTACTGCGTATTGATAGGAAGTTGTTGTACTTTAACTATTATTATTATTTGTATTATTATTATTATTATTAGTCATGCTACCTGTAGACTATTCTTATGTAAAAAACACATTTAGACATAATATTGTAATATTTATGTTCTAAAATCTCAGAAGTTGACGATTAATTAAGAATTCAGGAGATATTTTAATTAATTATAAAAGCGACTTCCCTCTTCTACCACTGAAGGAGAATGAAAGCTGTGATCTCAATGAACCAAAGAGACTCCAGACGTCTGTTGAGTTCACTACGTGTGAAGGCTTTAAATAAGGAAGCCTGTGTGGGTCAAACGCAGTGAATTAGTTATGAGATACTCATTTAGAGTCATTTTAACACTTAACTCTAATACATATATTTATATAAGGAGGAATGGCTTTTATTGAGGGGATCGTCATTCAACTACAACTTATTATTATTAATAAGCAGGAATCTGGAGGTTATTGAGGGGAAACTATACATTAATGGACCAGCAGTTGCATGACATTATCAAGCATAATAAGGCATTAATAAGTGATGTATATGACTAATAAAGAGCAGAATATGCTCATAAGCAACCAGTTGATGGTAAGTATGAGGACATATCAGTCATCCAGAGGCCACGATGGAGGTGTGGCTTCATACTCTTCATCACATTACTCGTCTTCACTCACCGACTATTTCGATGGACTCCTTGTTGTAGAGCTTCTTGTTCCAGTAGAGCAGCCGCAGGAAGGGGAAGGAGGTGAGCAGCACCAGGCAGATGCCCAGCGACATGTAGCCGGTGAAGCTGGCGAAGTCGATGCCCTGAGGGAACGAGAGAGGAAGACCACGCGTTATTCACCTGGGGTTAGGGTTAGAGAACCCTAACGTTAGGGTTAGGGTTCTCTAACCCTAACCCTAACCCTGGCTCTAGTGAGGGAACAAGAGAGGACGTCTGGCGACAGAACGGTTCATCCTCTGAGACCAAGAGAGCCGCGATGCCGTCGTTACAATAATCACAGTCTGGTGCTTGATGGCAGAGAGTAGAGGCTCAGAGGCTTTCTGTGAGTTTACAACTGAGAGATAATGAGAAGCAAGGAGTTTGATGGTTGCACACAATAAAGAGGGCTTACAATATAATAATAATTGATAATTGCATCCTTAAATTGTTTTCATCAGCACCGAATAGTTTGGCACGAGCCTCGCCTCACTTCCTGTAATGAAGCGTTTCATCAGCGTGTCCTTGAGTGACATCACCTCCAGGATTTAACATTCTCAAAGCCTCCGATGTCATGCCGTTAAGATGCTTCCAGTGATTCATAACTGCTGCTTCTCCGGGAGGAAGATACTCAGAAAGTGGTTGATGGTGACCTCTGCAGGATCCAGAGGCTGCAGCAAGGCTCAGATTACAGAGAGAAAAGGGACTGGAACCAAACATGTAGCATAATATATGTTTATATATGTTTATATATATATATATATATATATATATATATATATATATATATATATATATATATGTATAAAGTTAATTAAAACAAAAACTAAATAATGTATATAAATATATATAGTAGTTAGTAGTATGGTAGTTTATATATTATTACATACGCAACCTTCTGGCTGAAAGGTCGTAGTTTGTGATCATTCTTGGAAGGCATTGCTCCGCACCGGCTCGGCCTCTGCAACGTCAAATCGTTCAGAGGCAAGAAACCGGAGAGCAAACCACAGAAGAAGAAGTGTCTGCTGCAGCGCCTTGGTTGTGGTCGTCAGCTGTTCGTGTCTCAGAGCCGAAGTCCAGACCGGCTGGAGATCCGTCTGGCAGCGAGAGCCGCCAACGACCCCAATGCATCCAGAGAGGTGGTGAGGCTTAGCATGCACCATGCTACACACACACCTGACACACAGCTGAACACACCTCACAGCTGGAGCATCCCCCCCCCCCCCCCCCCACACACACACACACACACACACACACACACACACAAACACACACACACACACACAAACACACAAACATGCGGCAGATCAAAGGCTAGAACCGAACCACCTGTGCGGCTCCACCAGGTGTTTCCTCCTCTGGAGGCGTGGCGAGCTTCGCGGTGTGCTGATAGGTTACTGCGGTGAAGAGCTGAGGGAGGACCTACCTCTTTGCGCAGCGCCTGGTTGGACACGATGATCACGTTGGGCGGGTCTCCCACCGCCGTGGCGGCGCCTCCAATGTTGGTGAAGATCACTTCTGCAATCAGGACGTGTCGGGGGTCCAGATTGAGGACCTCGCACAACCTGCAGGGAGACAGAGATGAGGTGAGACAACCACCAGAGTGCATGATGGGTACTGGAGGATGGAAGGCTCTTTAGCATCGTGGTGAACAGGATTCACAGCCTGCAGTCCGGGAGCTAACAAGAGCGGTTTGACCCGGATCGGTGTTATTCATTCGCTTCAATCAAACGTCTTTCTGACCTCCTGCTGAGGACTTAATGGCAGCTCCAGAGACGAGATAACGAGGGAGAGACGGAGCTGGGCGGTTCACAACCACAGGAAATTACAGCTTCAGCCGCACTTCTGTCTCACAAATCTGGAACATATTTATTTAAGAGAGGAAGTTGTGATTTATCGACTGATTAACCAATAGAAAACCAACCTATTTTAAGCCTCTGCTCGAAAATGTCATCCCCAAACTAAAAAGGGTGTATCTCTGCAACCACTAGGGCTATTTACATAATGTTGGTTATAATAAAAGGTACACATGTGAGATGTGAAAAGGTTTCAGGTCCGCCTAGAAAGAAATCACTTTCACGATGATTATTTCTTTGAAATGATGCAGCTGTAAGGTCCAACTCTAACCCAAATCATAGCTCAATATGTGAACATTCTCTAACCCAAATCATAGCTCAATATGTGAACATTCTCTAACCCAAATCATAGCTCAATATGTGAACATTCTCTAACCCAAATCATAACACAATATGTGAACATTCTCTAACCCAAATCATAACACAATATGTGAACATTCTCTAACCCAAATCATAACTCAATATGTGAACATTCTCTAACCCAAATCATAGCTCAATATGTGAACATTCTCTAACCCAAATCATAGCTCAATATGTGAACATTCTCTAACCCAAATCATAACACAATATGTGAACATTCTCTAACCCAAATCATAACTCAATATGTGAACATTCTCTAACCCAAATCATAGCTCAATATGTGAACATTCTCTAACCCAAATCATAACACAATATGTGAACATTCTCTAACCCAAATCATTACACAATATGTGAACATTCTTTAACCCAAATCATAACTCAATATGTGAACATTCTCTAACCCAAATCATAGCTCGATATGTGAACATTCTCTAACCCAAATCATAACTCAATATGTGAACATTCTCTAACCCAAATCATAGCTCAATATGTGAACATTCTCTATCCCAAATCATAGCTCAATATGTGAACATTCTCTAACCCAAATCATAGCTCAATATGTGAACATTCTCTATCCCAAATCATAGCTCAATATGTGAACATTCTCTAACCCAAATCATAGCTCAATATGTGAACATTCTCTAACCCAAATCATAGCTCAATATGTGAACATTCTCTAACCCAAATCATAGCTCAATATGTGAACATTCACTAACCCAAATCATAGCTCAATATGTGAACATTCTAATAATAATATTAATAATACATTTTGTTTGCATAGCGCTTTACGTTGTAAAAACAAACAATAGAAGCAACAACAATAGTACTTACACCTGATTCCAGACTCACCTGATGGTCACAGGGGTGAAAAGCATCATCGTGGTCACGTTGTCCAGGAAGGCCGACAGGATGGCGGCGATGAGGCAGAGGATGATGATCATGGGCCACACTCTTCCTCTGGCCAGCTGGTAGGCCTTCAGAGAGAAAGAGAGAGAGAGAGAGAGAGAGAGAGAGAGAGAGAGAGAGAGACCCCATCACCTTCTGACTCTCTTCAGCCGCTCAGAGCATCCAGTCAAACAGACCTTATGTTTGTTCACTCGCTTTGTTCTCAGTGTGTCTCTTTTTAGTCATTTTGAGTCTCTTTGTAGATATTTTGAAGATGTTTTGTGATACTTTGTAGTCATTAAGTGTCTCTTTGTAGTCAATATGTGTCTCTTTGTAGTCATTAAGTGTCTCTTTGTAGTCATTAAGTGTCTCTTTGTAATCATTAAGTGACTCTTTGTAGTCATTAAGTGACTCTTTGTAGTCATTAAGTGACTCTTTGTAGTCATCACGTGACTCTTTGTAGTCACTAAGTGTCTCTTTGTAGTCATTAAGTGTCTCTTTGTAGTCATTAAGTGTCTCTTTGTAGTCATTAAGTGTCTCTTTGTAATCATTTGAGTTTCCTCCGTGAGACTCACCTTCACAGCGCAGTAGTCAAAGAAGCCGGTTTCTGAGAAGATGGCCACCAGCACCATCTGGAACACACAGGACGCAGGCGCTTATAGACAACAACAACAACACACAACATCAACTCAACACACAACAACACACAACAACAACAACTCAACACACAACAACACACAACAACAACACACAACAACAAAACCCACCAGGTCGCCAAACTTCAAGCGTGTCTTAAAGACATCAAAACCTGGATGACCTGCAACTTCCTGCTGCTGAACTCGGACAAGACTGAAGTTATTTTACTCGGACCAGAACACCTCAGAAATCAAGTATCTGATGATATGGTTTCTCTGGATGGCATCGCTCTGGCATCCACCACCACCGTAAGGAATCTCGTAGTTATTTTTGACCAGGACCTGTCCTTTGGCTCCCACGTGAAACAGATCTCAAGGACCGCCTTTTTTCACCTACGGAACATCTCAAAGATCCGGCACATCCTGTCTCAAAGCGATGCAGAAACATTGATTCACGCATTTGTTACCTCAAGACTGGATTACTGTAACTCCATATTATCAGGCTGCTCCGGTAAATCCCTTGGATCTCTCCAACTGATCCAGAATGCTGCAGCTCGTGTACTAACGAGGATGCGGAAGAGAGATCACATTACTCCTGTACTAGCTGCTCTCCACTGGCTTCCTGTAAGATCTAGAATCATATTTAAAATCCTTCTCCTTACCTACAAAGCCTTAACTGGTGATGCCCCATCAAATCTTAAGGACCTTATAGTGCCATATTACCCCACGAGAGCATTACGCTCACTGAATGCAGGGTTACTTGTGGTTCCCAGAGTCTTAAAAAGTAGGTTGGGGGCTAGAGCTTTCAGTTATCGGGCTCCTCTTCTGTGGAATCAGCTTCCACTTTCAGTCCGGGGGGCAGACAGTCACCTCATTTAAGAGTAGACTTAAGACTTTCCTCTTTGATAGCGCTTATAGTTAGGGCTGTTTCAGGCTTATAGTTAGGGCTGTTTCAGGTTTGCCCTGGTCCAGCCCCTCGATATGCTGCTATAGGCCTAGACTGCTGGGGGACATCTTAGGATACACTGAGCTCCTCCTATCCTTCTCTTCCTCTTTCGCTCCTCCTCTCCTTCTCTCCTCTTCACCTTCTTTCTCTCCTTCAGGATAAATGATTGTCTCTTCAATGCATATTACTAACTCTACTTTCTTTTTCCATGGATTCGTGACTGCCTGGAACCAGGGGGTTCCAGACCCCGGTCCTCCCCCTGGCCCTGCTGATGCAACCATGGCCCTGCTGATGCAACTGGCCTGGAGCCGGTCCTGCCTACTGCCATGGCCCTGCTGATGCAACTGGCCTGGAGCCGGTCCTGCCAGCTGCCATGGCCCTGCTTTCTCCTCTTACTGCCCCTGGGATGCCCCTCCTCTCTACCTCCTTCTACTTAATGGATCGTGGCTATCTGGATCATGGACCATGCATACTACTCATTATATGAATAATTTCTGTCACATTCATTTGAATGTGCTGTAACTCCGTTACGTTATTCATTCTGGTCACATGACATCTATTGCTTCTGTCCATCCGAGGAGAGGGGTCCTCCTCTGTTGCTCTCCCTCAGGTTTCTTCCCCTTTTTTCCCGGTGAAAGGGTTTTTACTCTCTTTATTGGAGGAGTTGTTCCTGATCCGATGTGAGGTCCCGGGACAGGATGTTATGTTACAGCCTGTAAAGCCCTCTGAGGCAAACTTGTATTTGTGATGTTGGGGAATATAAAATAAATTGAATTGAATTGAACAACAACTCAACACACAACAACACACAACAACAACTCAACACACAACAACAACACACAACAACACACAACAACAACTCAACACACAACAACAACAACTCAACACACAACAACACACAACAACAACACACAACAACACACAACAACACACAACAACAACTCAACACACAACAACACACAACAACAACTCAAAACACAACAGCACACAACAACACACAACCCTTTGTAACAGAACAGTGTTTGAAGCCAAAGCCAAGAACATGAGCTCCAGCTGTTAATAACAGATATCAACTCCACTTCATGTCCTTTGTAAACATTTGAGGATAATGACTTTCCATAAAGTGCATTGAAGCACGTTTCAATACACGGTCTGTTTTTTAGTTTTGCATATTTAGGGTTAGGGTTAGGTTTCAGATCTCTCTCCGGTTTTCAGAATGAGATGAACATCGTCAGCAGCTGTCTGTTCCTCAGCGTGACATAAATCACGTTGTAATAATAATAATAGTAATAATAATAATAATAGACATTAAAACACTGACCAAGAGAATCATGAGCTTTAAAGTTATAACGTGTCAACTCTTTAACTCTCATGTGAAGATTCAGTCGGTACATGGTATGTGAAGACGTCCGATACAGAGAAGTAAACACAAAGGAAAGGGGTTTATTGTATATATTAATATCAACATATATATTAATATATATATATATATATATATATATATATATATATATATATATATATATATAAATATAGCACTTTAAAGTCTCACCATGCCGAAGAGAAGAGCCAGTGTCTCGTAGTCGATCCACTCGACCACCGTCACCAGACTGGGCCTCTGAGGAGAGATGAGATGGAGACATTAATGATGATGATGATGATGATGATGATGATGATGATGATGCTTCTTCTTCTTCTTCTTCTTCTTCTTCTTCTTCTTCTTCTTCTTCTTCTTCTTCTTCTTCTTCTTCTTCTTCTTTTTATGCAGAACTGAACTTCCTGACATCTTTAATAAATGTTCCATCTTTTTACTCGACTCAGCAGGAGAAGCACAGGTGGGTTTATATATAAATATATATATATATATATATATATATATATATATATATATATATATATATATAAATCTACCTGAAGTGTCCCAGTGAGCCGCAGCGGTTCCCTCAACCTGGACCCATAATTATCAGTATTAATAATGCCTGTCATAGAAGCTCTTGATGTGTTTGTGAACACAGAGTTTAAATTAATAAAGAAATAAAACTATAAATTCTTCTGTGAACAGAAAAGCAGAGCAGCTGGCCAAATGGACATGGCAGCCACTTTGACATGTTCACAGTTATTAGTTCAATATTATTGATAATATTTGTCTTAAGGAATCCACTGAGGAAGTTTCATGGTGAGATCTGAAATGTTGACCTTGTTAAACAATATGGGATTATCCGAAAAGCACCTGAATGCATCTTAACTTTATCGCTAATTCCCAGCTGTCCTTATTGTTCCTTTTGATTGCTGACACATTTCAAACTCATATCTGTGTGTAAAATATAGAGTTTGGATCGTTGTGTTCCAGAAGAGAAGCCAGACTCACGTCTCCGATGACGGCCAGAGCGGCGAGAGCGGCCAGAGAGCCCAACATGGCCGCCAGGGTCCGATGCACCACCTGGAATATGAATATGGATTATGAACACAACATGTAACACCTTATTTAAATACCATAACATTTAAATATAGAGCATAACTCATTAAGTCATAATATAATGCATTTACAGCTGGTCATTTATTTATTTTACATTAAGTTGTTGTATATTATATTTAATTCTGTATGGGGTTATTCATTTGTATTTATTTTGTGGTACCAGTGTTGTATTCTTACTATATTTGCATCAGTCATTTAATAAACCTGCATTTTCTTCCGTCTGAATATCAATAAAATGCAGAAGTGAAATATGACGGACAGCTCCAGCTCATTATGATGCGTCCTCATTATGATAAGCCGTTATCAGACACCGAGCTGCTCTGACATTCACGCCACGCGGGACAGAAGGTTCCTGATGAAGACTCCCAGGCCTTCGTCCTGAAGACGAGCTGAACTCATTACATTCAGCCGGCGTTCCCGAGGCCTGAGATCATTAATGTGCAGTTTGTAGAAATCTAACCAAACATATTCATATGGAATCCACGAAATCATGAAACTGGAAGTAAAAGATCCAAAAGACAAATGTTCACTCAACTTAATGTTATTTATTTATAAACCTCACTAAGTATTGCATCATCTAATATTAAACCTAACCGTAAAATAAACAACTACAAAGACACAAACAGACTCACACCGACTGTGAAAAGGATCAAAACAAACACAAAGACACCAGAAGGCTGAAACCCAGCGAGCGGAGCTGCTTTTCTTCATCACCTCGAAGATGATGAGCACGTAGACGCCCGTGAGGATGACTCCGGCGATGGCCACCTGCGTCTCCACGGTGACGAAGAGCGCCTGGTGGGTCATGGACAGCGGCACGACCTCGTCGTCCTGCAGGAAGGCCTGGAAGGTCACGAGGACGGGGTCGCTGTGGGAGGAGGACGCATGCTGCGGTCACTGAACACGACTGAGAGGTTGTTAGGGTGGAGTAAACATCAACAACAACACTTAGAGGCATTTCACTAAAATAACTTTGTTAATAAAAGCTTCAGGGACGGCAGCCTGCAGAGAAGGAAACTTTAGGAAGAAATGGATTCAAAGCGTCTCTCTGTATGGACGGACGTGTTCTCTAATGATGTCTGCAATTCATTCATTCATTAGAGAGAGACATAAAACAACTACAAAGAGACATAAAACAACTATATTTATTTAAATAAATATGCTGGCAGTAGTATACAAATTAATGTATACTTATGAGGATATATGTGCTGTGTGTATCATGTACTATATATGTGTATATACATGTATGTGTAGATTACCATATAACTAGGAGTTTGAATATGTGTATGGGCGGATCAGTATGTACATATTATTCATAATCAGAAATTCAATCAATTGAAGCAGTGAAAAGAAATTGTGTGTGATTCTCTGTATTCTTGTCACGATCACCTTAATCATGTTCTACAATAATGATATGTATGGTGTACTAATAACACTGTCATATCATTATGAATGCTTTAACACATCCATAAGTTTCTTAAGAGCTAAATAAACTTAAGAACAGCGCGGCATGCAGCGGCTTTCACGATGTTCTCCACATCGCCGGCACTACAAACATGTAACACTGGCAAAAAAGCTCAAGGATGTGATCCATAAAACAACAACAAAGAGACATTAAGAAACTACAAAGAGACACAAAGAAACTACAAAGAGACATAAAGAAACTACAAAGAGACACAACGAAACTACAAAGAGACACAAAGAAACTACAAAGAGACACAAAACAACAACAAAGAGACACAAAGAAACTACAAAGAGACACAAAGAAACTACAAAGAGACACAAAACAACTACAAAGAGACACAAAACAACAACAAAGAGACACAAAGAAACTACAAAGAGACACAAAGAAACTACAAAAAGACATAAAGAAACTACAAAGAGACATAAAACAACAACAAAGAGGCTTAAAACTACAAATGAATCACGCCGTTGTAAATAAAATACCCGCTGAGCATCTCAAATGTTTTGGTCAGCAGGATCTGGTCGCTCCGTTGGCCGTGCAGCGGGATGGTCCAGTTGTAGATCACCTGCTCACAAAGCAGAGGGTCAATGAGTTGGTTGAGGATGACGATGACGATGACGATGATGATGATGATGATGATGATGATGATGATGATGATGATGCTCATGTAGACCTCACCTGCTGAGTCCTCCTCCTCCGCTGGCCCGCCGGCTCGGTCTGCTCCACCTGGACCAGGATGTAGTCCTGGTCCGGGTCCAGCTTCTCCCCGGTGAACGGCCCGCCCACCTGCAGCTTCAGCAGAGCGTTGTCTCCGAAGTCCGTGAGGTTCATCGCTGAGGAGCCGACCGTCAAGAGAAACACGGCCTTGTGGTCTGGATGTTGTGTTTCATGTATTCATGTGGGAGAACCAAGACAACGCGTCTGGTGTTGGGAACCGGTTTCCTCTTTTAAACTGCAGGCTGCTCTTCAGAATATGATGGAGGTGTCCACGTTCAAACGCAGACATTTATTATCGGATTTCATCTTTATTTTGCATCTATTTTCTGATGTTTGGTCGTTTTGTGCGTCTTCGTCGTCTTTTTGGGGTTTAAAGTCGTTGTTTCACATCTAGATCTTGTGATCATTCTAAGTTGTTTTGTATTTCTTTGTTTTTTGGGCTGTGTTGCGTACATGTCTCTTTGTCAACATGTTGTGTCTGTTGGAGTCGTTTCACGTCTACTTTATGTCGCTTAGTTTTTTTTTTTGGTTGTTTTCTGTGTTTGTGGTCATTTACATGTCTTTCTGATCATTTTGAGTCTTTATTCAACAACATGTTGTCATCAGACCCCTGACCCTCTGGGTCTGGACCCGTTGGACCCTTTCAGTCCTCCATGGTTCCACTCCTCTCCTTAAAGACCTGCTGGGTCTCCCTTTGTTTCTAATGTCAGAACACATCATAACTAACAAAATGCAGCAAAAGATACAGAAACTATCTGCTGAAGAGACCGCCAACATCCTCGTGGGGTTGTCTCGGTCTGGATACATGCTGAAGAACAGCTGGAACCAGAACGCACACTCAGTCAGCAACAGACACACAAAACACAACGAGGCGCTGAGGAACAAGAACACATGCAGAAGATGCAGAAGATGCAGAAGATGCAGAAGATGTAGAAGATGTAGATGATGTAGAAGATGTAGAAGATGCAGAAGATGTAGATGCAGAAGATGTAGATGTAGAAGATGTAGAAGATGCAGGAGATGTAGAAGATGCAGAACATGTAGATGATGTAGAAGATGCTGAAGATGTAGATGATGTAGAAGATGTAGAAGATGCAGATGCAGAAGATGTAGAAGATGCAGAAGATGTAGAAGATGCAGAAGATGTAGAAGATGCAGAAGATGTAGATGATGTAGAAGATGCAGAAGATGTAGATGATGTAGAAGATGCTGAAGATGTAGAAGATGCAGAAGATGTAGATGTAGAAGATGCAGAAGATGCAGATGCAGAAGATGTAGATGCAAAAGATGTAGATGCAGAAGATGCAGAAGATGCAGATGCAGAAGATGTAGATGATGTAGAAGATGCAGATGCAGAAGATGTAGAAGATGTAGAAGATGCAGAAGATGTAGATGCAGAAGATGTAGAAGATGTAGAAGATGCAGAATATGTAGAAGATGTAGAAGATGTAGAAGATGCAGACGATGTAGAAGATGTAGAAGATGCAGAAGATGTAGAAGATGTAGAAGATGTAGAAGATGCAGAAGATGTAGATGCAGAAGATGTAGATGTAGAAGATGCAGAAGATGCAGATGCAGAAGATGCAGAAGATGTAGATGCAAAAGATGTAGATGCAGAAGATGCAGAAGATGTAGATGATGTAGATGATGTAGAAGATGCAGAAGATGTAGAAGATGCAGAAGATGTAGAAGATGTAGAAGATGTAGAAGATGCAGAAGATGTAGATGCAGAAGATGCAGATGCAGAAGATGCAGAAGATGTAGATGATGTAGAAGATGCAGAAGATATAGAAAATGTAGATGCAGAAGATGTAGAAGATGTAGAAGATGCAGAAGATGTAGAAGATGCAGAAGATGTAGAAGATGTAGAAGATGCAGAAGATGTAGAAGATGTAGATGCAGAAGATGTAGAAGATGTAGAAGATGCAGAAGATGTAGAAGATGTAGAAGATGCAGAAGATGTAGAAGATGTAGAAGATGCAGAAGATGTAGAAGATGTAGAAGATGCAGAAGATGTAGATGCAGAAGATGTAGATGTAGAAGATGCAGAAGATGCAGATGCAGAAGATGCAGAAGATGTAGATGCAAAAGATGTAGATGCAGAAGATGTAGAAGATGCAGAAGATGTAGAAGATGCAGAAGATGTAGAAGATGCAGAAGATGTAGATGATGTAGAAGATGCAGAAGATGTAGATGATGTAGAAGATGCTGAAGATGTAGAAGATGCAGAAGATGTAGATGTAGAAGATGCAGAAGATGCAGAAGATGTAGATGCAAAAGATGTAGATGCAGAAGATGCAGAAGATGCAGATGCAGAAGATGTAGATGATGTAGAAGATGCAGATGCAGAAGATGTAGAAGATGCAGAAGATGTAGAAGATGTAGAAGATGCAGAAGATGTAGATGCAGAAGATGTAGAAGATGTAGAAGATGCAGAATATGTAGAAGATGTAGAAGATGTAGAAGATGCAGAAGATGTAGAAGATGCAGAAGATGTAGAAGATGTAGAAGATGTAGAAGATGCAGAAGATGTAGATGCAGAAGATGTAGATGTAGAAGATGCAGAAGATGCAGATGCAGAAGATGCAGAAGATGTAGATGCAAAAGATGTAGATGCAGAAGATGCAGAAGATGTAGATGATGTAGATGATGTAGAAGATGCAGAAGATGTAGAAGATGCAGAAGATGTAGAAGATGTAGAAGATGTAGAAGATGCAGAAGATGTAGATGCAGAAGATGCAGATGCAGAAGATGCAGAAGATGTAGATGATGTAGAAGATGCAGAAAATGTAGATGCAGAAGATGTAGAAGATGTAGAAGATGCAGAAGATGTAGAAGATGTAGAAGATGCAGAAGATGTAGAAGATGCAGAAGATGTAGAAGATGTAGAAGATGCAGAAGATGTAGAAGATGTAGATGCAGAAGATGTAGAAGATGTAGAAGATGCAGAAGATGTAGAAGATGTAGAAGATGCAGAAGATGTAGAAGATGTAGAAGATGCAGAAGATGTAGATGCAGAAGATGTAGATGTAGAAGATGCAGAAGATGCAGATGCAGAAGATGCAGAAGATGTAGATGCAAAAGATGTAGATGCAGAAGATGCAGAAGATGTAGATGATGTAGATGATGTAGAAGATGCAGATGCAGAAGATGTACATGCAAAAGATGTAGATGCAGAAGATGCAGAAGATGTAGAAGATGTAGAAGATGTAGATGCAGAAGATGCAGATGCAGAAGATGCAGATGCAGAAGATGCAGAAGATGTAGATGATGTAGAAGATGCAGAAGATGTAGAAGATGTAGGTACAGAAGATGTAGAAGATGTAGAAGATGCAGAAGATGTAGAAGATGTAGAAGATGCAGAAGATGCAGAAGATGTAGATGCAGAAGATGTAGAAGATGTAGAAGATGCAGAAGATGTAGAAGATGTAGAAGATGCAGAAGATGTAGAAGATGTAGATGCAGAAGATGTAGAAGATGTAGAAGATGCAGAAGATGCAGAAGATGTAGAAGATGTAGAAGATGCAGAAGATGTAGAAGATGTAGATGCAGAAGATGTAGAAGATGTAGAAGATGCAGAAGATGTAGAAGATGTAGAAGATGCAGAAGATGTAGAAGATGTAGAAGATGTAGAAGATGCAGAAGATGCAGATGCAGAAGATGCAGAAGATGTAGATGCAAAAGATGTAGATGCAGAAGATGCAGAAGATGTAGATGATGTAGATGATGTAGAAGATGCAGATGCAGAAGATGTAGAAGATGCAGAAGATGTAGATGCAGAAGATGCAGATGCAGAAGATGCAGAAGATGTAGAAGATGCAGAAGATGTAGATGCAGAAGATGCAGATGCAGAAGATGCATAAGATGTAGATGATGTAGAAGATGCAGATGCAGAAGATGTAGAAGATGCAGAAGATGTAGAAGATGTAGAAGATGTAGAAGATGCAGAAGATGTAGATGCAGAAGATGTAGATGTAGAAGATGCAGAAGATGCAGAAGATGTAGATGCAAAAGATGTAGATGCAGAAGATGCAGAAGATGCAGATGCAGAAGATGCAGAAGATGTAGATGATGTAGAAGATGCAGAAGATGTAGAAGATGCAGAAGATGTAGAAGATGTCGAAGATGTAGAAGATGCAGAAGATGTAGATGCAGAAGATGTAGATGTAGAAGATGCAGAAGATGCAGATGCAGAAGATGCAGAAGATATAGATGCAAAAGATGTAGATGCAGAAGATGCAGAAGATGCAGATGCAGAAGATGCAGAAGATGTAGATGATGTAGAAGATGCAGATGCAGAAGATGTAGAAGATGCAGAAGATGTAGAAGATGCAGATGCAGAAGATGTAGAAGATGTAGAAGATGCAGAAGATGTAGATGCAAAAGATGTAGATGCAGAAGATGCAGAAGATGCAGATGTAGAAGATGCAGAAGATGTAGAAGATGTAGAAGATGTAGAAGATGCAGAAGATATAGAAGATGCAGAAGATGTAGATGCAGAAGATGTAGATGTAGAAGATGTAGAAGATGTGGAAGATGTAGAAGATGTAGAAGATGCAGGAAATGTAGATGCAGAAGATGTAGATGTAGAAGATGCAGAAGATGTAGATGCAGAAGATGTAGATGTAGAAGATGTAGAAGATGCAGAAGATGTAGATGTAGAAGATGCAGAAGATGTAGATGCAGAAGATGTAGATGTAGAAGATGCAGAAGATGTAGAAGATGTAGAAGATGCAGATGCAGAAGATGCAGAAGGCTCAGTGGACACTCCATGCGTGTAGTTTCATTTACATTCCGTGTTAAACAAACCACCTCATAATGAACTCATGTAAGTTCATTATGAGGTGGTTTGTTTTTACATTTTCTTTTATTTGACCAGAAGTGACTTGAGAGGAAACTTACGCTGCAGAGGACGACGATGCTGAACATTGTGGCAATTTTGGAGGCTTTGAAGCAACATCTGGAGAAGAAGAAAAGTCAGGAAAACAGTTTAAACCTGACGAAACTACTGTGTCCTGGAATTATTATTATTATGGAACAAAAGGTTATAAACCAGCAGCACATGAAACATCTGTATCACATGAAACATCTGTATCACATGAAACATCTGTATCACATGAAACATCTGTATCACATGAAACATCTATATCACATGAAACATCTGTATCACATGAAACATCTGTATCACATGAAACATCAGTATCACAATGAAACATCTGTATCACATGAAACATCAGTATCACATTGAAACATCTGTATCACATGAAACATCTGCCTCACACTAAACACTAAACATCTTCCTCACACTAAACACTAAACATCTTCCTCACTTCATGCTGCTGCTGATCCTCAGGTTGAGGTTGAGGTTGTCGTCGCTCTTCTCCGAGGAGCTCAAGGACAGACCGGTGACCTCGCTGCCCAGCCGGTACCTCTTCTCCAGGTCCAGGCCGCCGCCACACGGCTCCTCCCAGCCCACGAAGCCGCGGTCGTGTACGGTCATGTAGGTCATGCTGGACCATGGTTATTAACATTATTAATGTTATTAATGAATTATTAATATGTTTATATACTGGATGCTTATATACTATATGTGTGTATATATGTTTATATACTGGATGCTTATATACTATATGTGTGTATATATGTTTATATACTGGATGCTTCGGGGATCAATCACGTGAAAGGAGAACCGAACCTTTCGTCCTGGGAGAACCTCAGGAGAGGCGAGCGCTCCGTGAGGTTGGCCGAGTTGGACTTCCTCCTGAGGATGTTCACCACGCTGAAGCTGTGCCTGAGACACGGAACAAGGAGGCCTTAGATCATCCTGAACTCTGACCCCTATACAATAACCATGAAGTCTATACTTCTATAGACATAAAGTCTATAATCCTATGAACATAAAGTCTATACTTCTATGATCATAAAGTCTATACTTCTATGATCATAAAGTCTATACTTCTATAAACATAAAGTATATACTTCTATGATCATAAAGTCTATACTTCTATGAACATAAAGTATATACTTCTATGATCATAAAGTCTATACTTCTATGAACATAAAGTATATACTTCTATAAACATAAAGTATATATTTCTATGAACATAAAGTATATACTTCTATAAACATAAAGTATATACTTCTATAAACATAAAGTATATATTTCTATGAACATATAGTCTATACTTCTATAAACATAAAGTCTATATTTCTATGAACATAAAGTATATACTTCTATAAACATAAAGTATATACTTCTATAAACATAAAGTATATATTTCTATGAACATATAGTCTATACTTCTATGAACATAAAGTCTATACTTCTATGAACATAAAGACTCTTCGCTGCTCGTCTTCTCGTCTTTGAGGTCATGAGGTCACAGAGTCCTCAGAACAGCTGCAGCCGTCATGAGATTTATGACAACACAGGAAGTAGGTCATCTTCTACAGGAAGTAGGTCATCTTCTACAGGAAGCATCCTTCATTTCTGATTCATCCTCTTGTGTGTGTATATATATATATATATATATATATATATATATATATATATATAATGTACTGTTTTATGTTTTATGTCTGCTCATTATAGTTCTATTTTACTATCATCAATCACTTTTCTGACAAAACCTGCACTAACTGATGATTTTGGCCACTTGGGGGCAGCAGAAACAAAGTCTGTCTCCTAAAGAAGATTTACAATTTATAATTCTGTTTTCTTGGGTATTTTTTGCCAGATTACTGTCGCAGTTTAAAATGTAAACAAAATAAATAATAATAGAACTTTGTAGAGATCAGGATTCATAATGTTGGACGAGGACAGCAGCCTCCTGGTGGACGTCCGGTTAGTTTTGGTCGTTTGATTCAAAACAAGCAGAAACTTTAACATCAGCTCTAAAAGAAGCTGACAGGAGGCTGTGGAGCCAGAAGAAGCAAAACCTCATGTGACTCCTTGTTATGATGACGGTATGACTAAAGACATTCGGCTCTCATCCATATTCTCTTTTGATGCACAGACAGACAGAGACACACACACACACACACACACACACACACACACACACACACACACACACATCCAGCTTTGAGTTAATTGGCTGAATAAACATCTTCAACCTGTCAAAATAAATCATGTTCATATTTTTTTAACAGCGATACTTCTCATAGCTTTCAGTTCCTCTGTCTGCTGATTCAAACACCTTCTGTCTAGTTATTATTATTATTATTATTATTATTACTATTATTATTATCGTACATCCTCATCCTCGCATGTTTCGTCTGTTGGACGAGCTTCACTTGTAACTTTGTGTGGAATTCACAAAGCGAAGAATTCCTCCATTAATCCAGATAACGTCAAAACCACGGGTTTGAGATTAGCCCCCCTTTACCCAGCAGGCCGAGCGTAATGCGCTGGAGGCTTTACCCAGCATGCCGAGCGTAATGTTCTCCTGCAGGACGAGGAGCGCTAATCTCTCCCGAAACCAGAACACGAGACAAAGACGTCAAGAAAACGCTTCACCAGTTATTCATGAACACAAACTCTCACCTGAATTTACTAATAAATATTATACATCAAAATATTTATCAATTAAGTCAACGATCAAACATTCATAAGCTGCAGTGTTTTCCTCAGACTCCACTGGAGGCTTTACCCTGCAGTTTGAACATTTTGAAATATTTTACAACCTAATATTTTATTATGCCCCCAAGCGAAGGAGCTCAAGTCTCTCAGCGTCTGGTTCTCCAGTGAGAGAAAGGTGAGTGGAGATGGACCGGCGGGTCGGCTGCAGCAGAAAAACAGTAAAACAGTAAAACAGAAAAACAGTAAAACAGAAGCTTCTGGGTGAAGAGGAGCTGAGCCGGAAGGAGAAGCTCTCAGTTTACTGGTCGTCTACGTTCCAACCCTCTGCTATAGTCACCAACTCTGGGTCAAGACCCAAAGAACGAGGTCTCAGGTACAAGGGCAGGGCGGCCGGACTCAGCCTTAGAGATAGAGGAAGGAGATGAGTTTCCTCTGGAGGCCGACAGCCACCAGGAACGTGTCTGACTTATTACGAGGACATGAACACAGCTCCTACTGCAGTAAAGGTACTGGATGGCCCGTGCCAACGTGTCCGGCACCCCATACTCCCGCAGCACCCCACACAAAAAAACCCTGAGGGACCCGGTCGAACGCCTTCTCCAAGTCTACATGTAGACTGGTTGGGCGAACTCCCGGGACCCCTCCAGTAGTCTCTGAGGGTAAAGAGCTGGTCCACTGTTCCACGACCGGGACGGAATCCACACTGTTCGTCTTGAATCTGAGGTTCCACAAGCGGTCGGAGCCTCCTCCTAGCACCCTTTAGCCTCCTCCTAGCACCCTGGAGCCTCCTCCTAGCACCCTTTAGCCTCCTCCTAGCACCCTTTAGCCTCCTCCTAGCACCCTGGAGCCTCCTCCTAGCACCCTGGAGCCTCCTACTAGCACCCTGGAGCCTCTTTCCAGCACCCTGGAGCCTCCTTCCAGCACCCTGGAGCCTCCTCCTAGCACCCTGGAGCCTCCTTCCAGCACCCTGGAGCCTCCTCCTAGCACCCTGGAGCCTCCTTCCAGCACCCTGGAGCCTCTTTCCAGCACCCTGGAGCCTCCTCCTAGCACCCTGGAGCCTCCTCCTAGCACCCTTTAGCCTCCTCCTAGCACCCTGGAGCCTCCTCCTAGCACCCTTTAGCCTCCTCCTAGCACCCTTTAGCCTCCTCCTAGCACCCTGGAGCCTCCTCCTAGCACCCTGGAGCCTCCTCCTAGCACCCTGGAGCCTCTTTCCAGCACCCTGGAGCCTCCTTCCAGCACCCTGGAGCCTCCTCCTAGCACCCCGGAGCCTCCTTCCAGCACCCTGGAGCCTCTTTCCAGCACCCTGGAGCCTCCTTCCAGCACCCTGGAGCCTCCTTCCAGCACCCTGGAGCCTCCTTCCAGCACCCTGGAGCCTCCTTCCAGCACCCTGGCATAAGCTTTTCCCGGGAGGCTGAGCAGTGTGACACCACGATAGTTCAGCACACTCTCCGGTCCCGCCTCTTGAAGATGGGGTCCAGCCCCCCGGTCATCAGTCCATGGGCACTGTTTAACAGGCTCTCTGTCTCCAGGGGGCGGGGCTTTAACAGCCTCTCTGTCACCAGGGGGCGGGGCTTTAACAGCCTCTCTGTCTGCTGGGGGCGGGGCTTTAACAGCCTCTCTGTCTCCAGGGGGCGGGGCTTTAACAGCCTCTTTGTCTCCAGGGGGCGGGGCTTTAACAGCCTCTTTGTCTGCTGGGGGCGGGGCTTTAACAGCCTCTTTGTCTCCAGGGGGCGGGGCTTGAACAGCCTCTCTGTCTCCAGGGGGCGGGGCTTGAACAGCCTCTCAGCCAGCAGGCCGCATGTTCTCTATGAAACGTCAACGTTGATTAATTTGTCTCTTAAGTTCCGTAATAATTTAAACTCAACCGACGATCTTTTCTTAAACTTAACTGAGAAGTTTGTTTAATGTGAAGAGAGAAGTTTATTTTGGTTGTTTTCATTCACATTTTGTAAGAAAACAAACTGGATTAACGTTTTCATAGGATATCATATGAACTTGTTCTCATATGCAGCATGAGGATACGTTACATAAATACTAGTTTATGTTTCCATGAGGTTGATCATCACTTCTTATAGTTATAGTTATAGTGCTAATCTTTAGGTTGAGTCTCTCACTTTATTTGTTTACCTTCCTCGTATTGATATTCTGTTCTAACGGTGTTGTTTCCTTTATACTTAATAATAATCTTTCTATCCTTCATACATGTTTGTATTTTTATTCTATTGTTTTTTCTTATTCTTCTGTACAGAAACACAATAACAATAACTCCCTCCAGGGTGAATGAAGTCCTCTTTACCCCCGTGAGCGCTGAGCCTCGTACCCGTCCTCCGGTCGGACCGGCACCAAGCCGTCGCCGTGGAGACCGGCCTCCTGCAGCTTCTGGTCCCTCCGCTCAGAGATGCCCTGCAGGAGGCGGAGCTCCCCGAAGTTGCCGGCGACGACCTCCGGTGACCTCAGGTGACCCTGAGCCGACGCCTGAGCCATCTCCATCTCCAGGCTGTTCTTGTTCTCCAGATACATGCCGGGGCTGGAGGGGAGGAGGTTATGTTATCATATTATCATATTGTCATATTATCATATAGCCATATTATCATATAGTCATATTATTATATTATCATATTATCATATAGCCATATTATCATATAGTCATATTATTATATTATCATTTTATCATATAGCCATATTATCATATTATTATATTATCATATTATCATATAGTCATATTATTATATGATCATATTATTATATTATCATATTGTCATATTATCATATTATCATATAGCCATATTATCATATTATCATATTGTCATATTATAATATTATTATATGATCATATTATTATATTATCATATTGTCATATTATCATAAAGTCATATTATATTATCATATTATCATATTATTATATTATCATATAGTCATATCATATTCTCATCTTTTAAGTTGAACATGTCTGGTCATCTTGTTTATGGAGCAACATTTTTATTAAAGTCAGTAGAAAGTTTCTCTCTTTTTCTCCTGAACGACTTCCTGCTGCATGAGAGCCGAGAGAGTCAACCAAACATCAAAGTGACAGCTGGGAAACCAAAAGCATGATTCTTGTGTATTCAGAAAAGTGCTGTATAAAATAAAAGTATTATTATTATTATTATTATTATTATTATTATGAGCTAAAAAAGACGCTAAACCACTAAATAGAACTAAAGAAGGATCAACAGTCATGTGATCCACAGTCATGTGATCTACATGTGATCCACAGAGTCATGTGATCTACATGTGATCCAGAGAGTCATGTGATCCACAGAGTAATGTGATCTACCGAGTCATGTGATCTACATGTGATCTACCGAGTCATGTGATCTACATGTGATCTACAGAGTCATGTGATCTACATGTGATCCACAGAGTCATGTGATCTACAGAGTCATGTGATCTACATGTGATCCACAGAGTCATGTGATCTACAGAGTCATGTGATCTACATGTGATCCACAGAGTCATGTGATCTACATGTGATCCACAGAGTCATGTGATCCAAAGAGTCATGTGATCTACAGAGTCATGTGATCTACATGTGACCCACAGAGTCATGTGATCCAAAGAGTCATGTGATCTACTGGTAAAGTGGAAATACTGACGAGAGCAGTTTTAAAGTTACAAAAGGGACTCTTTCGTTTTCTTTAATGTTATAAAAATGATCAAAAATCTGTTTCATTTGTTGACATTTGTAACGTTCCTCATCACCTGATATCAATTAATCAATTAATTATAACCTCATGATCTTAAAGGGACAGTAGCTGTTCTCTCTGAACGCTCCAGACTCATCCAGTAAACTCTGATGTGACTCAGAGCTGCTGATCACCTGGAGGGATCTGAGTTAATGCAGGTTCACTAAAGTCTCAACAAGTCAAACTCATGTGAGGTCGTCATGAGGTCATGTGAGGTCATGTGAGGTCATGGGAGGTCATGGGAGGTCATGTGACCAAAGGCGGCATCAACCCGGCAGGATTACCGCTCACATGAAAGGCGACGGGATCCCGTGATGCGAGCGCTGATCCCTGAGAGACGGAACGGCCGGGAACGGATCCAATGATCTGCACGTCATAACGCTGAGGATCCTGTTCATATTGAACATGTTCATATTATATATGTTCAATATGAACATGTTATATATGAACATATTGAACATGTTCATATATAATATATTCATATTATATATGTTATATATGAACATGTTATATATGAACATGTTATATATGAACATATTGAACATGTTCATATTATATTATATGAACATATTGAACATGTTCATATTATATGTAATATGATATATATGTTCATATGTTCATATTGAATATTAATGATGATTTAAATGTTATTTTAATGACTTTAGAGATGTATGTTTTCTCGGGAGGTTAAATAAATAAATAAATCCACTTCTGTTTTAATTCCAGTTCATTCTCTGATCAGAATCTTTTATCTGCTCTCCGTCTCACAGAAGTCGGCGGTTCAATGCCGTAGGAGAGCGCCGCTCTGCAGCCAGAGGCCATCAGCCGGGTTCATGTGTTCAGTCTTTTATATAATCATAATAATGATGTGAGGCTAGTTATGAATGTTTTACTGTTATTAAAAACTCTGCCTCGTTTCTTCTGTTTTTGCTTTTATCGTTTGATCGTTCACGTAAAGTTCCTTAGAGAACCTTTGATCTTTAATTATTATTATTATTAATTTAAAGTATCGTTCTCCATCCGTCTATCACACATCCATTCATTCACTTTGAGTGGTCAGAAGTTTACTACAAGTACAACTACAGGTACAAGTACAACTACAGATGCAAGTACAACTACAGGTACAAGTACAAGTACACCTACAGATGCAAGTACAACTACAGGTACAAGTACAAGTACAGATGCAAGTACAACTACAAGTACAAGTACACCTACAGATGCAAGTACAAGTACATTGAGTTTAACAGCAGTATTTGGGCGTAAAGCTTAAAAAGCCCTAAAACAGGAGAAAGAGAGAAATGATCAGACTCACCTGTTTTAGATGATGATGATGAAGATGAAAATGAAGAGGATGACGATGAAGATGAAGAAGATGAAGGAGTTTGTGATGTTAAAAGATGAACATCCAACAGTCAAAATCACAAAATAAAACCATGCGGTCCTGTCAGAGGGCTGCAGACGCCTCTGACAGGGAGGAGGAGGATGAGGAGGACGAGGAGGATGAGGATGATGAAGACGAGGGAGGCCGAGGTGTTTCTTCTCGTCTTCAAGAGCAGCTGAGGAAGAGGAGGAACGCTGCTTCACCAGCAGCAGAAAAACATTCACATCCAACTCCTCCTCCTCCTCCTCCTCCTCCTCCTCTTCCTTCTCCTCTTCCTCCTCCTCTTCCACCTCCTCCTCCTCTTCCACCTCCTCCTCCTCTTCCTCCTCTTCTTCCTCCTCCTCTTCCACATCCTCCTCCTCTTCCTCCTCCTCCTCCTCTTCCTCCTCCTCTTCCTCCTCCTCCTCCTCCTCCCTCTAAATACAATCATGGTGAAATGATGTCTGTTTAACATCAAAGGATCCACTTCTTTGAAGTTAACGCTGATTTTAATGTTAATAATTAATTAATGTTTAATGTTATTTTAATGACTTTAGAGATGCAGATTTTATTGGGAGGTTAAATAAATAAATAAATAAAACCAGCCGCTCAGTCGGGTGTTGAAGGTCAGCGGGGTCAGAGACTTTGGACCGGCGCAGGAAGTGACATCACACCGTCCTGCACATCAACATGTGACGGAGGAAGAGGAGGAACCGGAGAACCGGAGAACCGGAGAACCGGAGAACCGATCCAAACCGGCGTCACTAGAAGAGTCGAGGCTTCAAACCACAAAGAGCCGATACATTTTAATCTTCTTCCAAAGCTCCCAGCGCCTCGTTTAAAAAAAAGAAGCTTTTAAAAACGTTTCCTTATTTATCTCCGCAGCCACAGGTTGTTTAACTTCATTTAAATGACTACAGCACCGTAACCCCTGTGAGAAGAGACCTATGGTCTGTTTATTAAGTAACCGTTAAGCTTAAATATTTACCTAAACTCCGTCACTTGCCATGCCGGCGGACAAACAGCAAGTGTGGAAGCTGATGAACATTTCAATACCCAGCATGCCCAAACCAACCAATGTTTTGCCATAACATCACTAATCTGAAAAGACTGAAACTCTTCCTAACAGACTGAAACTCTTCCTAACAGACTGAAACTCTTCCTAACAGACTGAAACTCTTCCTAACAGACTGAAACTCTTCCTAACAGACTGAAACTCTTCCTAACAGACTGAAACTCTTCCTAAAAGACTGAAACTCTTCCTAACAGACTGAAACTCTTCCTAACAGACTGAAACTCTTCCTAACAGACTGAAACTCTTCCTAAAAGACTGAAACTCTTCCTAACAGACTGAAACTCTTCCTAACAGACTGAAACTCTTCCTAACAGACTGAAACTCTTCCTAAAAGACTTTAACTCTTCCTAACAGACTGAAACTCTTCCTAACAGACTGAAACTCTTCCTAACAGACCACTGCTTTGGTTTTGTTGCAGATTGTGTTGAAGAGGACAACGGCAATAAAAGGGATCCATTTGAAGATGGATAAGTGTGTTTACTGATCTTTGCAATAGCATATTTACGTTATTACCGGTAGCTGTAACTAACAGGGAGCTAACGGGGAGCTAACAGGGAGCTGGCATGAGCTAACAGGGAGCTAACGGGAGAGATAGCTGTCTACAGCGTGTCTGTAAGACTGAACGGTGCGTCATCAACTATCGATAGTTTTTTTTTAGCAACGATAGCACATGTAGCTCATCCCGTGCTGGATGTCGTCTTACATTGTCACTATCCCGTTAACTTTCTGTCAGTGAACTCAGTTTGACTAGTAGTGTTGGATCTCCGTTACCTGTTTGTAAGACGTGTGTGGGTGACTGTGGCTCAGTGGTTAGCATGCCTGTCTTTCAATAAGAGAATCGGTGGTCCGAGTCCCGGCTCCGCTAGTCCTTGTCGTTGCGTCCTTGAGCAAGACACCTAACCCTGAACTGCTCCCCGTTGCTATGACTACGGTGTATAAAGCAAACCTGTCAATCGCTTTGGATAAAAGTGTCACTGACTACAGCACCGTAACCCCTGTGAGAAGAGACCTATGGTCTGTTTATTAAGTAACCGTTAAGCTTAAATATTTACCTAAACTCCGTAACTTGCCATGCCGGCGGACATACAGCAAGTGTGGAAGCTGATGAACATTTCAATACCCAGCATGCCCAAACCAACCAATGTTTTGCCATAACATCACTAATCTGAAAAGACTGAAACTCTCCCTAACAGACTGAAACTCTTCCTAACAGACTGAAACTCTCCCTAAAAGACTGAAACTCTTCCTAAAAGACTGAAACTCTTCCTAACAGACTGAAACTCTCCCTAAAAGACTTTAACTCTTCCTAACAGACTGAAACTCTTCCTAACAGACTGAAACTCTTCCTAACAGACTGAAACTCTTCCTAAAAGACTGAAACTCTCCCTAACAGACTGAAACTCTTCCTAACAGACTGAAACTCTCCCTAACTCCTCCTAAAAGACTGAAACTCTTCCTAAAAGACTGAAACTCTTCCTAACAGACTGAAACTCTTCCTAACAGACTGAAACTCTCCCTAACTCTTCCTAAAAGACTGAAACTCTTCCTTAAAGACTGAAACTCTTCCTAACAGACTGAAACTCTCCCTAACTCTTCCTAAAAGACTGAAACTCTTCCTTAAAGACTGAAACTCTTCCTAACAGACTGAAACTCTCCCTAACTCCTCCTAAAAGACTGAAACTCTTCCTAAAAGACTGAAACTCTTCCTAACAGACTGAAACTCTTCCTAAAAGACTGAAACTCTTCCTAAAAGACTGAAACTCTTCCTAACAGACTGAAACTCTCCCTAAAAGACTGAAACTCTTCCTAACAGACTGAAGCTCTTCCTAACAGACTGAAACGCTTCCTAAAAGACTGAAACTCTTCCTAACAGACTGAAACTCTTCCTAAAAGACTGAAACTCTTCCTAACAGACTGAAACTCTTCCTAACAGACTGAAACTCTCCCTAACTCTTCCTAAAAGACTGAAACTCTTCCTTAAAGACTGAAACTCTTTCTAACAGACTGAAACTCTCCCTAACTCCTCCTAAAAGACTGAAACTCTTCCTAAAAGACTGAAACTCTTCCTAACAGACTGAAACTCTTCCTAAAAGACTGAAACTCTTCCTAACAGACTGAAACTCTCCCTAAAAGACTGAAACTCTTCCTAACAGACTGAAACTCTTCCTAACAGACTGAAACGCTTCCTAAAAGACTGAAACTCTTCCTAACAGACTGAAACTCTTCCTAAAAGACTGAAACTCTCCCTAAAAGACTGAAACTCTTCCTAACAGACTGAAACTCTCCCTAACTCTTCCTAAAAGACTGAAACTCTTCCTAAAAGACTGAAACTCTCCCTAACTCTTCCTAAAAGACTGAAACTCTCCCTAACTCTTCCTAACAGACTGAAACTCTTCCTAAAAGACTGAAACTCTTCCTAACAGACTGAAACTCTCCCTAACTCCTCCTAAAAGACTGAAACTCTTCCTAAAAGACTGAAACTCTTCCTAACAGACTGAAACTCTTCTTAAAAGACTGAAACTCTTCCTAAAAGACTGAAACTCTTCCTAACAGACTGAAACTCTTCCTAAAAGACTGAAACTCTCCCTAAAAGACTGAAACTCTTCCTAACAGACTGAAACTCTTCCTAAAAGACTGAAACTCTCCCTAAAAGACTGAAACTCTTCCTAAAAGACTGAAACTCTTCCTAACAGACTGAAACTCTTCCTAACAGACTGAAACTCTTCCTAAAAGACTGAAACTCTTCCTAACAGACTGAAACTCTTCCTAAAAGACTGAAACTCTTCCTAACAGACTGAAACTCTTCCTAACAGACTGAAACTCTTCCTAACAGACCACTGCTTTGGTTTTGTTGCAGATTGTGTTGAAGAGGACAACAGCAATAAAAGGGATCCATTTGAAGATGGATAAGTGTGTTTACTGATCTTTGCAATAGCATATTTACGTTATTACCGGTAGCTGTAACTAACAGGGAGCTAACGGGGAGCTAACAGGGAGCTGGCATGAGCTAACAGGGAGCTAACGGGAGAGATAGCTGTCTACAGCGTGTCTGTAAGACTGAACGGTGCGTCATCAACTATCGATAGTTTTTTTTTAGCAACGATAGCACATGTAGCTCATCCCGTGCTGGATGTCGTCTTACATTGTCACTATCCCGTTAACTTTCTGTCAGTGAACTCAGTTTGACTAGTAGTGTTGGATCTCCGTTACCTGTTTGTAAGACGTGTGTGGGTGACTGTGGCTCAGTGGTTAGCATGCCTGTCTTTCAATAAGAGAATCGGTGGTCCGAGTCCCGGCTCCGCTAGTCCTTGTCGTTGCGTCCTTGAGCAAGACACCTAACCCTGAACTGCTCCCCGTTGCTATGACTACGGTGTATAAAGCAAACCTGTCAATCGCTTTGGATAAAAGTGTCAGCTTAACTATAGATAGTTTGTTGACGTTAGCTTAGCAACGTTAGCTCATGTCTTGAGCAGAGTCCGTGTTGGATCTCCGTTACGTGTCGGTAATCATAACTTTCTTTCAGTGAACTCATACTGACTAGTAGTGATGTATTTTACAGAGAGGATTCACAGCTGGTCCAGAGGACAACATGCAGGCCAAACATCCCCACCATGTAATACATAATGTGTGTTTAGACATTTGTTTACGAGGGCCAATTTTTCAGCTTTAGGGACAAATTATCTCTTTACACTTGTGCCTTATGACAATGGTGCCTCATTATATAGAGAGCTGAGATTTCTCATGGGGATGTATCTCATATGCAAGTGCCTTAACAAGGTGAATTTAAGAAATTATGTAAAATCGAGGAAATGACCCCCCGACTCCAGAGGATTAACCTTCTGAGCCCCAGGTGTGTGTGTGTGTGTGTTGTGTGTGTGTGTTGTGTGTGTGTGTGTGTGTGTGTGTGTGTTGTGTGTGTTATGTGTGTGTGTTGTGTGTGTGTGTGTGTGTGTTGTGTGTGTGTGTTGTGTGTGTGTGTTGTGTGTGTGTGTTGTGTGTGTTGTGTGTGTGTGTGTTGTGTGTGTTGTGTGTGTGTGTGTGTTGTGTGTGTGTGTGTGTTGTGTGTGTTATGTGTGTGTGTGTGTTGTGTGTGTTGTGTGTGTGTGTTGTGTGTGTGTGTGTGTGTTGTGTGTGTTATGTGTGTGTGTTGTGTGTGTGTGTGCATGAACGATGCCGTGAGGCTTTAAATGATCCTATATTGTAAAACCTATAACTATTAAAACAAGAGAAGAGATATAAACAAGAGCAGAAACTGAGCAATGAAACCATAAAACTGATTAACAGAAGAATCTGTGAGATAATAAAGAATTGAATGAAACATAACTTCATATCTGCTCTGATCTCTGGCTCAGTTCCTAGAAAGCAGAAGACAAAGTCTCCCATTGAGGGAGTCACCTGTTGGGAGGGAAGGAGTCCTGTGGTCATACTGGTCATACTGTCTTACTGGGAGCATCACATGGGAGGAGAGAGAGAGAGAGAGAGAGAGAGAGAGAGAGAGAGAGAGAGAGAGAGAGAGCCGGAGGCCGAGACACCGACTCCTGGTGAACGAGTTCCTCTCCAGGCGCAGAGCAGCAGGTCATGTGACGCAGGACGGGACCATCAGCATCATCATCATCATCATCATCCTCCTCCTCCTGGGGTGCAGTGGTGAGGATGATGATGAGGAAGGCCTACAGAACGTTTCTCCCGTGATCAGCTGCTCGGTTCTCCTCACCATCAGAGAGACGGAACATCTTCAGTTAAGTTACCACACAGCACCTCAAGCTTCAGCTGTCAATCACCCTGTAGCCCCGCCCTCAATCATCAGCTGTCAATCACCCTGTAGCCCCGCCCTCAAGCTTCAGCTGTCAATCACCCTGTAGCCCCGCCCTCAAGCATCAGCTGTCAATCACCCTGTAGCCCCGCCCTCAAGCTTCAGCTGTCAATCACCCTGTAGCCCCGCCCTCAAGCTTCAGCTGTCAATCACCCTGTAGCATTGTTGTTGGATTTACTGAAATATGTGAAGTTGTTCCAACTTAAAAATGCAAAGTTAAATAAAATGTTTCTTTCTTTTAGAATTATTATTGTAATTTAATGACATTCTTTGTTTTATTTCTATAATCCAACAACTGGAAACAATCAAAGCTGCTTTAAAAAATATATTTATGTTTTATCAAATCACTGGAACCTGTCGCTTAAAGGTTTTAACGTGCTTAAGGTGTGTGTTAATGTTTGTATTATATTTTAGTTCCTTTGGCCCGAGACACTATGCGAGAGAGTGTGTGTGCGTGTGTGTGTGTGTGTGTGTGTGGATCTCGATGCTCGATCCCTGCTGACAACAGAGGGAATTATGGGAGATTTCTCTTTAATCCCTCCAGCATTCTGCTGCAACCTTTGTTCCACATTTGAAAGATTCTACCAGAAACCAAAAAGGAACCAGAATGAACTTCTGACCCAGTTTGGAAAACCAGTAACGTAATAATTAATCTGATCACATTTAAAGAACAATCCTGTTCCAGACGACAGGAATGTTTTATTAAATCATAGAAGAGATTACAAGAGATTACAAATGCTGCTTTATTTATTTGTGCTGCGCTTTCCTGTAGAGACCCGATCACATTAGTTTATTAATAATAGTAATTATTGATTCTGCTCATCAGTTCAAATCAATCAAGTCCATTCTTCATGTGTTAAAGATGCATTCTCTCCTGACCACCAGGGGGCGACTCCTCTGGTTGTATAGAAGTCTATGCTTCATGTGTTAAAGCTGCATTCTCTCCTGACCACCAGGGGCGACTCCTCTGGTTGTATAGAAGTCTATGCTTCATGTGTTAAAGCTGCATTGTCTCCTGACCACCAGGGGCGACTCCTCTGGTTGTATAGAAGTCTATGCTTCATGTGTTAAAGCTGCATTCTCTCCTGACCACCAGGGGTGACTCCTCTGGTTGTATAGAAGTCTATGCTTCATGTGTTAAAGCTGCATTCTCTCCTGACCACCAGGGGCGACTCCTCTGGTTGTATAGAAGTCTATGCTTCATGTGTTAAAGCTGCATTGTCTCCTGACCACCAGGGGCGACTCCTCTGGTTGTATAGAAGTCTATGCTTCATGTGTTAAAGCTGCATTGTCTCCTGACCACCAGGGGCGACTCCTCTGGTTGTATAGAAGTCTATGCTTCATGTGTTAAAGCTGCATTGTCTCCTGACCACCAGGGGCGACTCCTCTGGTTGTATAGAAGTCTCACTAACATCACACATATGCTTGGGTCCTTTTTGCATTTGAATTTATTAACAGAAATGTATTAACATAGAATATGCAGGAATGAGACCTTCTGTGAATACGTGGCACAATCATATTATGTACATTCTTTAAGGAGACGGACACGGTGAGGAGCCGAGTCCTGAAGCGGCCTTCAGGCGGAGCGAAGGGACGAACACCGACTTCTTCAAGTTAAAAATGTTTGATAGAAACAAACATGGCCGCTACCAGGAAACACAGAGTGAGACGACTGCTTTGTGGTACATCGATTTCTATATACAACCTAGGGAAAAGTACTTCACACCAACCAGAGGGAGGAAATCTATCACAGTGCGGTTATTTTTCTTTTCTTTTTTAAGTGAAACAATATACATAATTCATGTAACACAACAATTACATGTGATCACTTTATTTTAAAGAAACTAAATCAGAGTAAAACCTGGTGTTCGTTCCTCTCTTCAGCTTCTCAAAGCTCATTGCACATTTCCCCCCCACAGACGTTGTGTCTCGTGTGTGTGTGTGTGTGTGTGTGTGTGTGTGTGTGTGTGTGTGTGTACAGGTGAGATGAACTCAGTGTCCCGTCAGGTAGTCCTGGGTGGAGTCCGAGGCGAAGGAGTCGGCGTCCTCGTTGTCCGAGTCCTCGCTGCTGTCGTCGGCCGCCGGCTCCCCGGACAGCGCGATGCGGGCGTAGTCGTCGGTGTCGATGGACTTGCAGAAGTGGATGGCGTACTTGAGCTTCTCCTCCAGCACCTGCTTGCACGAGTACCTGGGCAGCTTGAGCAGGAAGAAGCAGGTGTAGGACTCAGGCAGGAAGTGGTCGGGGGGGTTGTACTTATCCAGCACCTGCAGGGGGCGAAGGAGAAGCTGATCATGATGCTGCCTTCAGGGACCGCACGGAGGCTCCGACACGCCGCCGCCGGCTGTTAGCTAAAGGTTCAAGTGACCGTTTAAAACCTCTGGTTCTTTAAAGTGAAGTCTATGCTTCATGTGTTAAAGCTGCATTCTCTCTCCCGACCACCAGGGGGAGACTCCTCTGGTTGTATAGAATAAAGGTACATCTTCTTACCTGCACGACGAAGTCCCGCCCCCGGAAGTCGGCGATGGTGCGCGGCAGCCTTGTGCGACCCCAGACGAACCTCAGGAAGAGGGAGCGCTCCGTGTTGGAGAACGACTCCATCACCTCCCAGAACCACTGGATGAGCGACGACGTGGGCTCCACCCCTTTATACGTGGCCACCGACTTCAGCAGGTGGAGCGGGATGTCGGGGCTCCCACACACCTGAGGACGGGGGGGAGGGGGGTCATGTTAAACCAGGTGTTAAACCAGATCTCAGCTCAAACACAGACTCTACTGATCTGCTCTCTCACCATGGTCTCCAGCTCGTAGCCGGTGAACAGAGACAACAGCGGGACGGGGACAACTCGAGCCATTCCCTCCCGGACCGCCGACACCTGCTCGTCAAACTCATGCAGCCTGGAGGGAGAAACAGGAAGTCAACACGTGGAGGGGGAAACAGGAAGTCAACACATGGAGGGGGAAACAGGAAGTCAACACATGGAGGGAGAAACAGGAAGTCAACACATGGAGGGGGAAACAGGAAGTAAACACATGGAGGGAGAAACAGGAAGTCAACACATGGAGGGAGAAACAGGAAGTCAACACATGGAGGGGGAAACAGGAAGTCAACACATGGAGGGGGAAACAGGAAGTCAACACATGGAGGGGGAAACAGGAAGTCAACACATGGAGGGGGAAACAGGAAGTCAACACATGGAGGGGGAAACAGGAAGTCAACACATGGAGGGGGAAACAGGAAGTCAACACATGGAGGGGGAAACAGGAAGTCAACACATGGAGGGGGAAACAGGAAGTCAACACATATAGGGAGAAACAGGAAGTCAACACATGGAGGGAGAAACAGGAAGTCAACACATGGAGGGGGAAACAGGAAGTCAACACATGGAGGGAGAAACAGGAAGTCAACACATGGAGGGAGAAACAGGAAGTCAACACATGGAGGGGGAAACCGGAAGTAAACACATGGAGGGGGAAACAGGAAGTAAACACATGGAGGGGGAAACAGGAAGTCAACAAACGCACATGGAGTGGGGGTTGGGGGGAGAACAGACAGACAGAGAGACAGACAGAGAGACAGACAGAGAGACAGGCGTCTCACCGGTAGTTGATGGCCAGGCGGACGTACTCCGCCCGGTTCTCCAGCGTGATGTGCGAGTACTTGGAGCTCAGCTGGATGTCCTGTCCGCTGGCGTTGGGCACGGTGAAGGGCAGCGTCATGGCCTCAAACTCCTCCGCCGTGGCCTCGTTGTCCCGGATGTACATCAAGCCGGGGATGAAGTCCTTATCCACCTGGGGGGCATTTAAAGGGACAGGACGTAAGTCTATGAACAGGACATAGACGTCTATGGAGAAACGTTCTCTCTTGACTCATTCCCTCAGTATGTATGTGTGTGTGTAGTTGTGTGTGTGTGTGTAGCTACCCAATACTAGGAGCCTTCATTATTAGCACTGGTGGTGGTATAATGAGTCCCTGAACGCATCACTCCTTTACATGCAACATGAAGTCTCTCCAGAGCGTTCTGGCTCCTGTAGAAACGTGGACTCTGTTTTAATCCGTTTCATCACCAGAACCTGAGAACCGTTGTTTTTATTTAGCTGTTTGTGTCACAGTTTATGGATATTTCATTCCAGTGAGTCCTCTCTAAATGTGGCGTACTGCCCCTTTAACGCCTCCTACGAACCCAGAGCATCACCTGCAGGACGCATTCCTCCGTGTGCGTATTCCTTTGGTATTCGGGCCTCGTGCTGCGTCACGGAGACCGTGAGATCCTCGTCTGAAACCGAGTTCTTTCTCTAACCTTCCTAGAGCCTCAAGGCAGCGACCACAAGACAAGAGGCGCCTTGTGCGGGAACAAAAGGAGGGGCTTTGTTCTTCTCCTCCTTCCCACCACTCAGGAGCTCATGATCTCAGCGTGAGGACTCCTCCGCTCACAGGAACCAGGACCGGCCTGAGTCCTCAGCTTAACTTTAATCTGAGAGGAATGTAGAGGAATGTGTTCTAGAGCAGATCATGAGCTTCATGGTGGTAACGTCTGCAGGTTAGCGGCTCCTCCCTGAGGTAAAACATGAGCTTCATGGTGGTAACGTCTGCAGGTTAGCGGCTCCTCCCTGAGGTAAAACATGAGCTTCATGGTGGTAACGTCTGCAGGTTAGCGGCTCCTCCCTGAGGTAAAACATGAGCTTCATGGTGCTAACGTCTGCAGGTTAGCGGCTCCTCCCTGAGGTAAAACATGAGCTTCATGGTGGTAACGTCTGCAGGCTAGAGGCTCCTCCCTGAGGTAAAACATGAGCTTCATGGTGCTAACGTCTGCAGGCTAGAGGCTCCTCCCTGAGGTAAGATCATGTTGAACACAGAGCTTTTCCTTTGTACCGCTCTACAGGCCCCGCCCCCTTTAGCGTGTTCATTTGGGTCATGATCCTATGATCCTGGAGGTTTGATCCCACAGACGCTGAGCCGAGTGAGCGTTGATGTTTCACACGGACTATATAATACATATGTGTGTGTATATATATATATACAATACATGTTATATATATATATATATATATATATATATATATATATATATAACATGTATTGTATATTTATGTTTGTTTATATATACACACACACAAATGTATTATATATAAATATTCAGACAAGGCCTCAGGTCAAGAAACTCATGATCGACCAATTAAATCCTTTTGTTCCAACAGACAGAGGATCCCTTCTCAAAACTCAATGTGTGTGTGTGTGTCCAGGTGTGTGTGTGTGTGTGTGTGTGTGTGTGTGTGTGTGTGTGTGTGTGTGTGTGTGTGTGCGTGTGTGTGTGCGTGTCCACCAGTGTGTTCGTACCTCACTGAGGTCGGCGATGGTCAGGTTCATGCCGGCCAGCTGCTTCCACACCGGCTCGGCCAGATTCAGACTCAGAGGGCTTCCGGTCCGGATGGCGATGCCGAGCAGAACTCCTGCAGACACGGAGCAGAGGGGAGCGATCACATGACCACGTGACCGACCACGTGACCGACCACGTGACCGACCACGTGACCGACCACGTGACCGACCACGTGACCGACCACGTGACCGACCACGTGACCGACCACGTGACCGACCACGTGGAACCAATGCAGCGCGTTGATCTTCATCGCGATGCGCGTGCGCTCGTCGTACCCAGGAAGCGGAACATGCTCATGTGCAGCGCGGACTTGGCCGCCGGGTTGAGCAGGAAGCAGTCCCGGTTGGCGCCCGACTCGTCGCGGCCGTTGGGCGTGACGATGAGAAGCGGCGTCAGCGCGTTCTGCAGCTCCTCGCACATCTCGGCGATGGACTCGCTGTAGCCGCCGCCGCAGTCGTCCACGGACTCGCCTGAGACGAGAGAAGAAGAAGAAGAGCACGCGTGTGAACGTCAGGGGGGAGGAGCTTACGGTCAGAGAATGAAAGACTTGTGGGAGGAGCTTAAGTTCAAAGGAGGCGTGAACACCGACCCACGAACTTGACCTTCCACACGCGGTGAGGCAGCAGCAGGCTGTCGGGGCTGAACGAGCTCATCTTGGAACACATCTGACCGAACACGGACTTGGTTCCATCAGGACCCGCCAGACCTCCTTTACTCCGGGAACGCTTCACCTGGGGGGGAGGAAGAGGAGGAAGAGGAGGAAGAGGAGGAACACATTATAGTTAGGGTTGGATTTGTTTCGGTTCCGTTTAATAACTTTCTGCTCAATAGACAGGAAGTTCAGATGAGCATGAAATTCTGGAGCTGACAGTTCTCAGAGACCTGAACCGAGACTAGTCCAGGACACACACACACACACACACACACACACAGAGAAGAAAAATCCCCTGATGAAAGACATCACATGTTCTCCTTACAGTGAGGAAGAAGAGGAGGAGGAAGAGCCCTGGTTGTACCTGTATCCGGTTGAGCTCCACCACGGGGCCGTGCTGTCTGTCTCTCACCATCGTGGCTTGAACCACCTTCCTGAACGCTGCTTCCTGTTCAGAGAAAAGATTCATATGAAGACATTAAAACATCTTAACATTCATGTTAATATTCATCTCATGACACGAGGGGTTTAAAAGAGTCACGAGACTTTATCGGCCAAATCTAGACAGCTAGCAGGTTTTTTAGGAAATCGCCATTTAAGCTCGTTGAAAATCTTCAAAACAATTTTCACTTATCGAACATAATCTTTGGTCAGGATTGGTACCGTCCGGGTCTAAAGGTCAGGATTGGTACCGTCCGGGTCTAAAGGTCAGGATTGGTACCGTCCGGGTCTAAAGGTCAGGATTGGTACCGTCCGGGGATAAAGGACAGGATTGGTACCGTCCGGGTCTCAAGGTCAGGATTGGTACCGTCCGGGTCTAAAGGACAGGATTGGTACCGTCCGGGGATAAAGGTCAGGATTGGTACCGTCCGGGTCTCAAGGTCAGGCGGGCTCACCTTGCCCTGGGAGATCAGGATGCCTCTGAGCGTGTCGAAGCCCACCGGGGGTCCGTGGCCCGTCTGGCCCAGCCGGCCCTCCAGGTCGAACATGGGGATGCAGGGGCAGAAGAGCTCTGAGATGTGGTGCAGCAGCAGCAGCCGGTTCCTCAGGGCCATGATGGGGATCTCCTGCAGGTGGTTGTACTCCATGGGGACCTTGAACACACCGCTCACACGGTCAGGCGGCTGCACAATAAAAACGCTTTGGCGCCATCTGCTGGAGACACGAGGGCGCTACCTGAGCAGGCAGCTTGCCGGCGTTGGTGGGCTTGCTGGTGGACCAGGACAGCGTGTGGGCGGAGCCGCAGGCCACCCTGTTGATCTTCTTGCCCTGCAGCGCCGCCACCAGCCGGGGCCTCTGGATGGCGTTGGTGGTCCCGTCTCCCAGCTGGCCCTCGTCGTTGTCGCCCCACGTGTACACTTCACCTGCGCCGCAACACGAGCACAAGGCCTGTGAGGCCGCAGTCCAACCCAGCGCTGAGCTACGATCACATGTAGCGTGTAGTGTGTTCATATATCATGTAGCGTGATGTGTGCATCACATATCATGTATTATATATCATGTAGCATGTAAATGTTTTCAATAAACTGATGTCACACACACACACACACACACACACACACCCCCTCCCTACCGTCCTCGGTGCAGCACACACAGTGCAGCGACCCCGTGGCGATGGCGATGACCTTCTTTCCCTGCAGCCCCTGAACCTGTCGCGGTCGTCGTACGTGGTCATCGGAGCCGTGTCCGAGCCGGTGGTAGTCGCCTTTCCCCCTGAGGACGAGGCGGAGCGTTAAGCCGACGACGACAACAACAACAACAAGGACAACAACAGGGCGTGTACGCACCACGTGTACACGGCTCCAGACTTGGTGAGCGCCACAGAGAACTGAGAGCCGCACTCCACTTTCACCACGCCGAGGCCGGTGAGGGAGTCGATCTGAAGCACAGGAAACATCAATCAGGTCGATGGATCGCTACGGAAACACTGAACCTCATTGGCTATACCTGGTTATTATTATTGTTATTATTATTATTATTATTATGAAGAACCGTCAGACTTTGAACCAAAACCAGCTTCCCAGTATCACGATGGTGTTCTTTTACTGGTTTGGGAGCTGAAGAAAACAGCCAACTGTTCTCCAAAATGAGAGAATCACTTCCAGCGATTTAACTTTTTTTATTTGGCTAATAATTAACACTTTTTTTTTCTTCTTCCAATTCCCTCATTTTTATTATTCTTAAATGGGCTTTATTTTATTTCATATTTTACCATCAGTTTAAGGTCGATTGTCTCGTTTTATTTTCACTTTTTATGGTAAACGCTTTGAGCTACACACTTATTTGAAAGTGTTTTCTAAATAAAATGTATTATTATTATTATTATTATTATTATTATGTGGTTAAACATGCAATCTTTTAAAAACCAGACGCCCTCTTCTGTTCCACTGAAACAGAACAAATCTAAAAGTCTTAATAATAATAAATAATAAACAAACCGGATGTACGTATTCATTAATTAGCTTCAGACACAGCTAGGCTAGCCGTTCCCCCGGTTTCAAGTGTTTATGCTAAGCTAACCGTCTACTAGCTGGAGCGTCACATCTAAATAAAGAACTTTCCTTTCTCATCTCCCTCTTGGCGCTGACGTGAACAGAGTGTTTCTCGGTGCTGCCCCCGGTGGGCTCTTCCTGTACGACGCGAGGCGTTCAGGGACGTTACCTTCATGGGGACTTTGCAGCCGTCGCTGCCCCCCCGGCCCAGCTTGCCGTAGTCCCCGTCCCCCCAGGACCAGACCATGTCGTCGTCCGTGAGGCACAGCGTCTGAGCGTCGCCGCTGCCGCACGCCACGTCGATGACCCGGTGACCCTGCAGGGCGTCCACCTGGAGCGCACGCGCACACACACACACACACACACACACACACACACACTTATTGCACTGTTTATTGTTTTTATTATATTTGTATTGTTTTATCATGTCTGTTTATTGTTGAGTTAAATTCCTTGTATGTGCAGCATACTTGGCCAATAAATGATTAAATTCTAAACGATTTTTGATGGTTTACTGATTTCAGAGCGAAACGCAGGGTCATGTGACAGGAAGTGCGGGCCAAGTGACAGGAAGTGGAGGGTCAGGTGACAGGAAGTGGAGGGTCAGGTGACCGGAAGTGAGGGCCATGTGACAGGAAGTGAGGTCACGTGACAGGAAGTGAGGTCACGTGACAGGAAGTGAGGTCACGTGACAGGAAGTGAGGTCACGTGACAGGAAGTGAGGTCAGGTGACAGGAAGTGAGGTCAGGTGACAGGAAGTGACTCACCAGTTTGGGCTTCAGCTGGTCCTCGCTGTCCCCGTGTCCCAGCCGGCCGTAGCGGCCCTTCCCCCAGGTGAAGAGCTCTCCGCTGGCCGTGATGCAGGCGCTGTGAGCGCCGCCGGCAGCGATGTCGGCCACCTCCACGCCCCTCAGGGACTCGATCACACGAGGCCGGTCGCAGGGGCTGCGGTCAAGAAGGGGCGCCGTTACTACGGAAACTAGAGGCGTCACCACGACGACAGAATCCAGAGAACTCAACAGCAGTGACTTCTGTTTTTTACGCTCGTGGATATAAAAACTACAGACTCTAGACTAATGATACGAGCGAGAAACACAACACAGATCTGCTGTCTTTTGGCAGAAAACACCTGCCGACGAGTGAAATAAGTTATTACATTTTAAATAACTTATTATTTATCAGACTTGACTCCTGGTCACTTCTCCTTTCAAAAGAAGCTTTTTTTAAACGTAAATCTCAGTCGCCAAACAAACAATCTGTTGGTGTGTCGTGTACCTGCGGTTCCCGTGACCCAGCTTCCCGTCCTCCGCCTCTCCCCAGGAGTACACCTCTCCCTCGGATGACAGCGCCAGGCAGTGCTTCCCTCCGGAGTTCACGGCCACCTTCCTGATGAAGACGTGCTGGACCGACTCCAGCAGCGTCGGCGTGGAAACGGACTCCGTGCCTCCGATGCCCAGCCGGCCCCCGGCGCCGTATCCTGTCGCGTAAAGCTGAGGACGAGGTGTGTGTTAGTGAGGAGACATCATGGAGCAAGATCAATAGAGGAGGAACGGGTCGGACTAACGTTAACATCAGAGAGTAAATAAAGTGTATCCTCCAGGATCCAGTAGATCATGTGACCAGGACATCATGGATGTTCCTCTAGTCTCTGATCATGTGACTTTGTAAACAGCCAATCAGTGTTTAGAGCTAGTAACGTTAGCAGCACCGCTAACAGAGAACCAACAGGAGGAGAGCTAGTAACGTTAGCAGCACCGCTAACAGAGAACCAACAGGAGGAGAGCTAGTAACGTTAGCAGCACCGCTAACGGAGAACCAACAGGAGGAGAGCTAGTAACGTTAGCAGCACCGCTAACGGAGAGCCAACAGGAGGAGAGCTAGTAACGTTAGCATCACCGCTAACGGAGAACCAGCGGAGGTTCACTTCAGTTACATTACATCGTTCTCATGATGCGTTCAGGTGTAATCTAGTAATTATGAGCGGTTTAACTTCCTAACAGTTCTGAGCTCATTGTTACACTTCATTAACACCAAGAACGACTATAAATATAATATTTTATCTATATATTAAGACCCGTTCATGACGACTCATCCCAACTGCTAAAAGAGAGGCGGACCTTTCCGTCGGCGGTGACGGCGAACAGAGTCTGCTCGCCGCCGATGAGCTGCACGGGCCGCAGCGTGGCGAGCGCCTCGGTGGGCGTGGGCACTTTGACCTTGGCGCCCTCGATGCCGCCCAGCTGGCCCCGGTGGTTGTGGCCCCAGCCGTAGATGGTGCCGCTGCCGCCGGCCGACAGCGTCCAGTCGTCCGGCCGCCGGTTCATCCACTGCACCAGCTGCTCGTCGTGCTCGCGCTTGAACAGCTCGTGGCTCTCGTGGAGGCCGTTCATGCTCTCGTGGTCCGCCATGAGCTCACGGATCTTCTTGGTGACCTTCAGGGGTGAGACAGAGGCGTGAGACGGAGGTTTAAACTACACCCGTCACGAGGAAACCAGACGGCCGCTCACCTCGTCCAGGAAGGCTCTGGGCTGGTCGCTCCTCTTGTCCAGCGCCACGGCGACTCTGGAGGCCGTGCAGTACCGGCGGAACCACGCCCACTTATGAGTCTCTGCACAGCAGGGCAGCGTGTCCAGCTCCAGGTCGCAGGCCAGGGCCACCAGCACCTGAACACAGTCAATGAGCGAGTGTGTTCACGAACCTCTGTGTGTGTGTGTGTGTGTGTGTGTGTGTGTGTGTGTGTGTGTGTGTGTGTGTGTGTGTGTGTGTGTACCTTGAAGAACGGGCTGTGCAGCAGCTGCTTGCCTCCCCTCACGATGGGATCCTCGTACTCGTGTTGCCGCTGCAGCGCCTCAGGAAGCCCCTTCACCAGAGCGGCCAGAGCGCTGCCGGTGAAACTCTGCAGGAAATAGAGATCACTTATTACCAATATAGCCCATTAATTAATTAATAAACAGTCAAAATGATCACAGAACAAAGCAGCAGAAAGGAGGAAATTAAATTCTGATGGTTTCTCCCTCTGGTTTATGACTTCAGAACGGGTGAGAAAAGGTTTAACCAGGATATATATTTTTTCATCTGTGAAAACAGGTAAAAATATAAATAATATTGGCAGATATTCTTTGTTTGTTTTCATGATACATTTTCACAAAAGTCTTTGTTGTTGTTGTAATACTCATTCTGACCACAAGAGTTCTAAACAGGACGAAGAGCCCATTTTCTTCCAGGTAATTATTAGTTTAGGCACATTCTATTTGCACCTAAAACTCACCTCACAAATATGTTTATATTTTTTTTTAATAGTTATGTGGCCTTTGTCATTATTTTATTGCTAAAACAGAGAGAGGGAACGACGATACGGATTCAAACCAGGAATGCTGCGAAGAAAGTGGAATGTTTTCTTTCACTTAGTCATAAACACAGCAGAGAAAATAATAATAATATATGATTTAGAGCAATAAAGGCGCGTCTCTGGCTCTCACCATGGAGCGAGCCTCGCCCTCGCTGTCTCCCAGCAGCCGGTTGATGTTGATGGACTGACCGTACTCGGTGGTCAGAAGCTTCCGGAGTCTCTGCAGAGCCCACATCCGGTGTCCTGCAGCTGGGCCGCAACGAACCACACGCAGCATGAATATATATAGATATATAATATATATATCTCGCTTATATCTCCCTATGGAGAAGTCTACATGCTCCAGATATTGTTCTTATTCCGAGAAAGACAATAATTCTACTAACTATTTAACCTCTTGTCATTATCTGAATAACAGTAAAAGATGAGCGTGAACGTGCACCGGGCCGTCCTGCGGTACCTAGAGCGCTCAGCTGGGCGCAGGCGGCGAGGGAGGCGGCGAGACGAGGCACGATGCTCCTGTTGGAGGCGAAGTTCAGCCTGAAGTCCAGCAGGCAGGTGACCAGGTCCATGGAGGGGCAGGACAGGATGCAGCGGTCAGAGAGCAGGTCTTTAGGACCTGGGGGAGACGAGGAGGAGGAGCAGCGGCTCATTCAGTTACACTATGATGCGTTCAGGCTCCGCTCAGTGAACAGGAGTACTGGATGAAGGTAAATGATGACGTTCTCATGATGCGTTGTAGTGTAATCTAGAAAAAGAGTGTGTGTGTGTGTGTGTGTTTGTGTGTGTGTTTGTGTGTCTCACCAGCAGCCGGCATGATCGGGTAGACGGTGAAGCGCCAGCCCCATCCGTTCACCGATCCATCGCTGGTGAACTTCCACTTGAGTTCGTCTCCGGGGATCCTGAGCTCACTGGACCAGTCAGACCACTCCCGCCCTGAAACAGACCATAATACTCATGACCCTGATCCACTGGACCGGTCAGACCACTCCCGCCCTGAAACAGACCATAATACTCATGACCCTGATCCACTGGACCGGTCAAACCACTCCCGCCCCGAAACAGACGATAATACTCATGACCCTGATCCACTGGACCGGTCAGACGGGTCCCGTCCTGAAACACAGCCCTCTCGTCACCTGATCTGACGGAGACGATCCGGTTGGCTCCCTCCATGATGGTCAGCGGGTCGTGGCGCCGCTCGGTGGAACACTGCCGGTCGAACTCTATCCTGAGACCCTCGGCACCTGGGATCTTCACGGAGCCGCTGGTGGAGGTGTCGTCGGTGTACGGGTGGCTGCTCTCCACCACCACCGGCTGAGAGGACAGGCGGCCGCTCTGCGAATCCGTGGCCACGTCCTCTAACTCGGTGACGCACAACTCCAGCAGCATGTCGGCAACCTGCGGACAAAGCGCACAAGAGACCCGCCGCGTCAGCACTAGGGATCAGCACTAGGGGGCGTTGGTCACATCTTTTTTTGCGAAATACAGCCAAACTTTTGACTGTTTACCTTTCAGCATTTTCTCTGTTAAAAAGTTGATGCTAGCTAGCTACTGTAGCTATACAAACGGTAGGCTATCAGCTAGCTAATGTAGCTATACAAACAATAGGCTATTGTTAGCTACTATAGCTATACAAACGGTAGGCTATCAGCTAGCTACTGTAGCTTTACAAACGGTAGGCTATCAGCTAGCTACTGTAGCTATACAAACAATAGGCTATCGTTAGCTACTGTAGCTATACAAACAATAGGCTATCGTTAGCTACTGTAGCTATACAAACGGTAGGCTATCAGCTAGCTACTGTAGCTATACAAACAATAGGCTATTGTTAGCTACTGTAATCGGCTCAGGCACCGAGAGGAAGCACCGAAATCTCCGTTGCGCCATATTGGCACCGGTTTTCGGATCCCAACCCTAGTCAGCACCGAGAGACCCGAACCCCTCTGGAGTCCCTTCCTGAGTCACCTGCGGGTAGGCGGTTCCCATCCCGGACAGCACGGCGGACAGAACCTCCTTGCCCTTGTCCCCGGAGCGGCAGGACACGGCCAGCTTCAGCAGGTCCACCATGACCCGCGTGTCGTCCGGCACCAGCAGGCTGGTGAACTCGTCCAGGTACTGCGGCTCCGGACCGACCGCCTTGCTCTGGCCCTCGGAGTCCTGGAGGAGAAACAGGAAGTGAGCGTGAAACAGGAAGTGAGGTCCCGGGTCTCTTCGCACCTCTTTGGTCATGGTCTAAGGGGGACTCACTTCTTTGGTCTTGGTCTAGGTCTAGGGGGGAACTCACCTCTTTGGTCTTGGTCTAGGGGGGACTCACCTCTTTGGTCATGGTCTAGAGGGGACTCACCTCTTTGGTCATGGTCTAGGGGGGACTCACCTCTTTGGTCTTGGTCTAGGGGGGACTCACCTCTTTGGTCATGGTCTAGAGGGGACTCACCTCTTTGGTCTTGGTCATGGTCTAGGGGGGACTCACCTATTTGGTCTTGGTCTAGGGGGGACTCACCTCTTTGGTCTTGGTCTAGGGGGGACTCACCTCTTTGGTCTTGGTCATGGTCTAGGGGGGACTCACCTCTTTGGTCATGGTCTAGAGGGGACTCACCTCTTTGGTCTTGGTCATGGTCTAGGGGGGACTCACCTCTTTGGTCATGGTCTAGAGGGGACTCACCTCTTTGGTCTTGGTCATGGTCTAGGGGGGACTCACCTCTTTGGTCTTGGTCTAGGGGGGACTCACCTCTTTGGTCTTGGTCATGGTCTAGGGGGGACTCACCTCTTTGGTCTTGGTCTAGGGGGGACTCACCTCTTTGGTCATGGTCTAGGGGGGACTCACCTCTTTGGTCTTGGTCTAGGGGGGACTCACCTCTTTGGTCATGGTCTAGGGGGGACTC